>NC_085138.1:110665265-110965265 GCF_035046485.1 Aedes albopictus | reverse complement strand
TTTTGCATTTTTTATTATTTTAATCATTTTTGCTAAAGCTGAATAACAGCTTTACTATATACTTGTAAAACGGTTTAACAACAAACAGTTCAGTTGGTACACAACACTATGCTTCATAGTTTCTCCAAATTTGTGTGAACAAAACCCTAACAAAGGTTGTGCCTGAAAATTATCCAAATGTTATTCAGCATCATGCTGAATCAATTCGTCGTAAAGGTGCTTGTAAAATGAGTGATTGTTAGTTGGGATGTTATCGAAATCATTCGTGCGACACCTCTAACTCCATGATTTGTTGAAACCTAAAGGAAAATAGTCCTTCTAGGCCCTTATGGCCACTTGGGACCGGTCTGGCCATACCCGGAATGTTCCGGATGCCCTCAGGGAAGTGGTCATTTCTCAAACATAGTCAAAACCAGCCGTGTAACGCCTCGAACTTCATGATTTGTCGAAACATGAAGGGACAAAGTCCTTTTAGGCTCCCATGACCCCTTAGAGTGGTTCTGGCCACACCTGAAATATTCCGGATGTCCCCAGAAGAGTGGCTAAATTGGCCATTTCCGCAACGTTGGTGTAATCAATCGTGCGGCACCTCAAACTTCATGATTTGTCAAAATGTGAAAGAAAATAGTCTTTCCAAGCTCTTATGACCCCTCGGGAACGACCTGGCCATATCCGGAATGTTCCGGGTGCCCCCAGGGATGTGACAAAAGTGGCCATTTCCACATTGTTATCAAAATCAGCCGTGCGACACCTCTAACTTCATGATTTGTCGAAACATGAAGGATAACAGTCCATTTAGGTTCCCATGACTCCTTAGAGTGGTTCTGGCCACACCAGAAATTTTCCGGATGCCTCCAGGAAAGTGGTCAAAATAGCCATTTCCACAACGTTGGTGAAATTAATCGAGTGGCACCTCAAACTTCATGGTTTGTCCAAACATGAAGGGTCCTTCTAGGCTCTTATGACCCCTCGGAAACGACCTGGCCATACCCAGAATGTTCCGGGTGCCCCCAGGAATGTGACAGAAGTGGCAATTTCCACAACATTGTCAAAATCAACCATGCCACACCTCAAACTTCATGATGTTTAAGCATAAAAAATAGTTATTTTAGGCCCATATGGCCCCTTGGGATCGGTCTGGCCATACCCGGAAAGTTCCGGATGCCCCCAGGCAGGGAAGTGGTCAAAATTACCATTTCTACAAAGTTGGTCAAATCAATCGTGAGCACCTCTAACTTCATGATTTGTTCGAACATGAAGGAAAATAGTCCATCTAGGCCCTTATGGCCCCTTGGGATCGGTCTGGCCACAACCGAACTATTCCGGAAGGCCGCAGGGAAGTGGTCATTTCTGAAATATTGTCAAAATCAGTAGTACGACACCTGAAATTTCATTATATGTCGAAACATGAAGGAAAGCAGTCCTTCTAGGTTCCCATGACGTCCTGGATACACTCGAAATGTTTCGGATGTCCTCACTCCTCAACTTTGGTCAAATCAATCGTACTACACCTCAAACTTCAAGATTTTCCGAAACGTGAAGGAAAATAGTACTTCCAGGCTCCCATACTCCGCCATATCAACAATGTCATCAAAATCAACCGTGCGATTTCTAACTTCATAATTCGATGAAGCGATGAAGTCATTCTGGAGAACTTCAAGCATTTGAAACTTAACCCGAAATGTCCGAGATGCCATTTTCACAGTGCTGTAGTTTTTTTTTCGAAAAATAAAATAGAATAAAGAAGATTGAGAGCAATGAGTATTCGGGATCAATCTGGTTGCATAGAATATGGTGATGATTACAATGTTGAGAGCATCAATCGTGAAATTGAGATTTTTGAGACATGAATAGAATGTTGTATTTGAATTCAGGATGCCGGGTAAATTACATAACTTTAAAAATAACGTTAATTGTTAATCTTTTAAATTTTCATATTTCAACCGTTTGCAACATTCATTTTTTTTCGCTAGCCCAGCATTTGCAACAACATTTTTGCATAATTCCGCTTGTTCCATGTTCTCTACAAATTGCCTTGAGACATGAGGAACATTCAGAATGAATTTTCACATCCTTGGATCGGTATTAGTAAAAAACCTTTTTTTTTCGATCGGATACGAATTTGAAATCAGGATGCAAAACCATCTCCTGTAAACCCTTATAAAGTTAGCACAACATCAAATTAGTAGTATAAGAATGGGTTTTACATGCAATGTTTGAACACTTATACCGCATTCAGTTCACCACTGGACTGCGCACTCAGTTTTCATAAGTGCGAAAACATCAAATCAATTTGATGTCTTCGGCGCACTATTTCTAAGATCTATGCTGAATAAGTGCTCTGAAGACACCGTGTTGATTTGTTGCAAACGTGTACTTTTATTTGCGTTTTCACACTTGTGAAAACTAGTGCGATAGTCCAGTGGTGAACTAAATGCGCTATATGTAAATTGGACAAATTATCGTTAAATTAAATTAAAGTTTTTGTCAACGGAAGATAGTTACCATAAATTTCCTCATAACTTTTCAGATAAGCGGAAAGGTTTTTATCGTTATTTTGCGTGTTCAAGGGTGAACTGCTTTGCAAGCCAGTCCAGAAATTTACGTTTTCTGGTTTTATCGTTGCGATAGCAATTAGGGTTGGCTGCTGTGAACAGAAAGTTTACATTCGATTCTGCGTTTACATGCGACACCACCTTTCAACTTATTACAAACCAGAACCACATTCGGCTTTGGCGTCAATAGTCTAAGCGTCAAATAGTCTAAGGTCTTCAGGATGATTATTCTCATAGCATCATGCACTTTGAGATGTCCCAAGATTGATTTCGACACGTTGTGGTAAGGCGCTGTCCATAAACTACGTAGACACAATCTCAGATCCCCCCTCCCCATCGTAGACTTTCGTCCATACAAAATTTTCGAAATTTGTATGGACCGTAGACTTTGACCAGACCCCCACGTCCCCCTCCAAGTCTATGGAGTTTATAGACAGGCCCTAATACCTAAGGTAATGTTATCCTCGACCATTTTCTCACGGGGCATACAGGACATTTCTAACAATCAAGGGATCAAGACTCACTATGTTCTTTTATGTTTTGACAAATCGTGAAGTTCGAGGTATCACACTTTTGGTTTCCACAACCTTCCGGGGGACATCTGGGACATATCCAGTGTAGCGAGGTTGTTTCCAAGGGACCTTGGGAACCTAGAATAGCTATTTTCCTTCATGTTTCGACAAATCATTAAGTTTGAGGTGCCGCACGGTTGTTTTGATCAACGTTGTGGAATTTGCCATTTTGACCACTTTCCATGGGGCATCCGGAATATTTCTGATCTGGCCAAAACCACGCTAAGGGGTCAAGGGAACCTAAAGAGACTGTTATCCTTCATGTTTCGACAAACCATGAAGTTTGAGGTGTCACACGGCTGATTTTGACTATGTTTGAGAAATGACCACTTTCCTAAGGGCATCCGGAACATTCCGGGTATGGCCAGACCGGTCCCAAGAGACCATAAGGGCCAAGAAGGACTGTTTACCTTTATGTTTCAACAAATCATGAAGTTAGAGGTGTCGCATGGCTGGTTTTGATAGAATGGGTGACAAAACGTCGAATGCCAAAACGTCGAATGCCAGAACGTCGAATGCCAAAACGTCGAAAGGACAAAACGTCGAAGGGACAAAACGTCGAAAGGACAAAACGTCGAAAAGTGTGTATGTCTTCACAGTTCAGCGTCGATTTTTTTTTTAATTTTATGTGAATTCAAATCGATCCTGTTGGTAGCCTGAGAGGGGTGGTGATACGGTTGATCCACCAAGATGGCAGGATGACGAACTGATTAACGGAGACACACGAACATTGTCTCGTTATCTGGGGTCACTGCACGAACGCTGAAGGTCAGTGACTCATTTTGCACTCTATAATGCTTCAGTTGAAACCACTAGCTGAGTAAAGATTATTGCGAGGATACCTACTTAGCATTATTGTATTAGTACCATATTCTGTGAATACCGAATAAATTGCGGAGGAGGACAGCTAGTCAAAACCCCGCTATTTCAAGTAGAACTCCGGTTCTGAATGAGGAAGACATTCCTTCCCACCCCTTACGTTGGGATGGAAAGTACCAACAAGTCGTGCCGTAAACCAAACCAGATGCCCTTGAAGGAACAATACACCCGATGATCGCCATCGCCACCCTAAAGGTGCCAGAGATCCGGCAGACGATAGGTAGAGGCTACCATCGAAGCTACCCTGAAGGAAGCTGTGACGTAATGCTGAAAATGTGTGACAGTGTGCCACTCGCAGTGTTGCATTTGAACGCGATCAATTTGCGTTGAAGTTCAAAAACGGCACGCTGCGATCAAACATATTTGAACATTGTTCGTTTCAAAATTTGATCAAGAACTGCACCCGCAAAAACATGGTACCCTGGTACCTGGTAAACTTAAATGGTCATGTGTCTGTCATTTTTTCACAAATTCTAACAATCTTGGGTTGATTCGATTCAGAAAGTTACCCTCTACTAAGAGGAGGAACCAGTTCGGTCACCGTGGATTACCGGAAAATCCGGATTTCGGTGCAGAATCTTAATGCCCGATGCCAAAACGTCCCATTTCATTGTGGCGCATATATTCGCGCAATAACGCATGTATGCAGATGCGTCACAAAGTCCTAGGGCAGCACCTTGGTCAGGACGCACATAAGATTTGATGACACATCCAAGCTCAGTTCCTTTTTGGCTCACGTTTAGTTCAAATACAACACTGGGTGCCAGTAGAAGGGGCCTCAAAGAAGTAAGAGAAGAAAAGCCGGGAAAGTTAATTTTAATATAAATAATTTTACAAAATTTAATTTTACACTTAACGTGACGTGATGTGAGTTTTTTATATACGACAGTGCGAATATTCCCTACCCACGAAGAACTGGTCAAGGAACATGCCGACCCTGAGGTATTTTCAGGGAGCTTCAGGAAGGCTTCCCTCTGAACTAGTTGGCAGATATAAGAAGAATGAAGTATCCTTTAAAAGAATAAAGAACTCACTATTTGCTTAGATTACTCGTTTTTGACGTTTTCGACGTTTTCGACGTTTTGTCCTTTCGACGTTTTGTCCCTTTCGACGTTTTGGCATTCGACCTTTTGGCATTCGACGTTTTGGCATTCGACGTTTTGTCTTTCGACGTTTTGTCCCTAAGCCGTTTTGATAACATTGTGGAAATGGCCACTTTGGTCACATCCCTGGGGCACCCGGAACATTCCGGGTATGGCCAGATCGTTCCCGAGGAGTCATAAGGTCCTGCATTTGAGAAGGGAGACGAGATCTTCCGACCTCCTTCTTCAGGCAAGTACGCAACTTTCTCAAGCCCTCCGCACCCTGATCCGTGCAACACTTCCAGCCGATCCTCGTTAAGCCATTTACGGACAACCACTTCGAACCGGACACCGGGACGCGCTCTTGCCACAGCCTCTGAGGAAGTCTCTATCCCTCTCACTGCAGTCGAGCCCCTCCATCCAGTGACCAGCAGTCGTCCCGGTCCTGCATTTGAGAAGGGAGACGAGATCTTCCGACCTCCTTCTTCAGGCAAGTACGCAACTTTCTCAAGCCCTCCGCACCCTGATCCGTGCCACATTTCCAGTCAATCCTCGTTAAGCCATTTACGGACAACCACTTTGAACCGGACACCGAGACGCGCTCTTACCACAGCCTCTGAGGAAGTCTCTATCCCTCTGGCTGCAGTCGAGCCCTTCCAGCCAGCGACCAGCAGTCGCGGATCAGTGAGCATTATTAGATCTAACACGGAGAGCGTCAATGCACCATTAGATGGTAACTCGTGTGAAAAACTACTTGTTTACTATCAAAACGTTCGGGGACTGCGCACAAAAATCGACGATGTTTACCTCGCCATCTCTGCCTCCAATTATGACATTATCGTGCTGACAGAAACCTGGTTGGACGAAAAAATATTTTCTCGGCAGCTTTTTGGAGATTCCTATGTTGTTTATAGAAATGATCGTAGCTTCGAAAATAGTCGTAAGTCACGTGGTGGAGGTGTACTTATAGCTGTCTCCTCTTCGCTGAACAGCTTGCTGGATACAACACCGGTTGATGTCACGATCGAACAGCTGTTTGTCAAATTGAAGCTACCGGATTGCTGTGTTAGTATTGGTGTAATCTACTTGCCACCGGATCGCAAAAATGATCTCGGTTGTGTGAATGGCCATCTCCAATCGATCGATGCTGTGTATTCTCGTCTAGGATCCAACGACCATGCACTCCTTCTTGGCGACTACAACCAATCAGGTCTAATATGGAGTACACCTGAAAACAGTCGTCCCACTGTTAACGCGCTACGATCCCACATCTCTCCTGCTTGCGCTGTGTTGCTGGATGGTTTCAGCTTTCATGGTGTCACGAACATAAACAACATCTGCAATTCTTTTGGCAGAATCCTTGATCTTGTCTTGCTGAATGAAGCAGCACTGGAAGATTATGAAATCCACGAAGCTGTTGTACCATTGTCAACCCTGGATGACAATCATCCCGCTCTTGAAATTACCGTTCATCCACCAAAACTCAATCCATTCGAGGATATTGCGGAAGAATTAGGACTGAACTTTTATCGCGCTGATTTTCCAGGGCTTACTTCAGCCCTCCTTCAAGTTGATTGGAATGCAATAGCGGACTTCGAAGATATTGATCTTGCTGTTGAGGCGTTTACGAGCATTGTGAACGGAGTCATGGCTGATTATGTACCGTTGCGGAGGCCAGCCCCTAAGCCACCATGGGGAAACACCCATTTGCGTCACCTGAAGCGGCTCAGGTCCAATGCTCTTCGTGCTTACTGCCGAAATCGTTGTCCATTCGCCAGACATCGTTTTGCTCTCGCTAGCAACGATTACCGAACATACAATCGTCTCTTGTATAAACGTCACTGCATCAGGACACAAGCGAATCTGCGCCGGAACCCACGACAGTTTTGGAATTTCGTGAACACCAAGCGAAAAGAGAGCGGATTACCTACGGAAATGTTCTTAGGAAATAACACGGCTACTACCGCTCCGCAGAAATGCGAGCTTTTTGCTACACACTTCAAAAGCGCATTTAACGAAACTGTTTCGTCTGCTCATCAAGTTGCCTATGCTTGCAGGGATACACCTTTGAACGTCTGTCCTTTAAGTAGCTTTACGGTTACAGAGGAGCTAGTTCGATTAGCAATCCGAAAGCTTAAATACTCAGTTACGCCAAGTTTAGACGGTATACCAGCATGCGTTCTCAAAAAGTGCGAGGATGTACTAGTTTCGCCTCTGACTACACTCTTTAACCTATCCTTCCGACAATGCCGCTTTCCCTCCAGCTGGAATACTTCAATCATGTTTCCTGTGCACAAGAAAGGTAACCGCAATAACGTTGAGAATTACAGAGGAATTACTTCGTTGTGTGCATGCTCAAAAGTGTTGGAGATCATTATGAATGACGCGCTGTTTGCTTCTTGTAAGAACTACATTTCCTCCGACCAGCATGGATTCTTCCCCAAAAGGTCTACATCCACAAATTTGGTCCAATTCGTCTCATTTTGCTTACGAAACATGGATGCTGGCGCACAAGTTGACACGGTCTATACTGATCTGAAATCCGCCTTCGACCGAGTTGATCACGGTATACTCTTGGAACGACTGAAAATAATTGGTGTCTCAGCGGATCTAGTTTGCTGGCTCGGCTCATACCTCAGAGATCGTAACTTGATAGTTAAGATTGGATGTGATTCATCGCTACCTTTCTCAAATGCGTCTGGTGTACCACAAGGGAGTAATTTGGGCCCGCTTTTGTTTTCGCTTTTCATAAACGAACTGTCGTTTCTACTGCCTCCAGGATGCCGTTTGTTTTATGCTGATGATGTAAAGTTATACATGGTAGTCAAGTGCGTGCAGGATTGCCTGAATTTGCAACAGCTGTTAAATGCTTTTGACGATTGGTGCACCTCGAACATGTTAACAATTAGTATCCCGAAATGCAGTATAATATCGTACCACCGGAAGCACAAGCCAATAACCCACAACTACTTCATCAGGGATCAGCCACTCGAACGCGCTCTGCAAGTGCGTGACCTTGGTGTTACACTGGATTCAGCCCTTACTTTTCAACCTCATTTCAACACCATCATCAACAAAGCAAACCGCCAACTGGGATTTATGCTGAAGATTTCTAATGAATTCAACGACCCGTTATGCCTTCGCTCGTTGTACTGTGCCCTGGTCCGTTCTATTTTGGAATCAAATTCCGTTGTATGGTGCCCGTATCAGTCAACGTGGATTGCGAGGATTGAAGCAGTCCAGAGAAAGTTTGTTCGTGCAGCGCTGAGGCACTTACCATGGCGTGATCCCATCAACTTACCGCACTATGAGGACCGCTGCAGACTACTCGGTTTATCCACGCTAGAAAATAGAAGGAGTGTTGCCCAAGCAGTGTTTATCGCCAAAATTCTGCTCGGAGAATCGGATTCCTCGGCGTTACTAAGTCAGCTCCATATCTACGCACCCGAACGGATTCTTCGCGAACGTAACTTCCTGATGCTGGAACAGAGGAACTCATTGTATGGCGAACATGACCCTATCCGCTTTATGACGACTAAGTTCAACGAAGTGTATGCAGTTTTTGACTTCAATGTTTCGTCGACCACTTTCAAGAACCGCTTGAGGGAATGGTTTCGATAAGCGGCAGACGAGAACCCACCGGTACAAGGATCACTCGCATTAGAATGGAAAAATATTCAAATTGACTTTTTTTTTACCTAATTGACTTGTAAATTGTATTGTATTATGTAATTTTATACGTGTAATTTGTTGTGTATGCTTGTTTTGTAAACAGATATAGGGTTTTTACGCCGATTTGAGTAAGTTTTGAGAACAATTCACTCAAATCGGCTTTTCCCTGTCCCTTATGTTCATTAAGACCAGCTAGGTCAGATGAATAAATTAACAAATAAATAAATAAATAAATAAGAGCTTAGAAGGACTATTTTCTTTCACATTTTGACAAATCATGAAGTTTGAGGTGCAGCACGATTGATTAGACCAACGTTGCGGAAATTACCAATTCACTCTCCTGGGGACATCCGGAATATTTCGGGTGTGGCCAGAACCACTCTAAGGGGCCATGGAAGCCTAAAAGGACTATTATCCTTCTGTTTCGACAAATCATGAAGTTTGAGGTGTCACACGGCTGATTTTGACTATGTTTGAGAAATGACCACTTCCCTGAGGGCATCCGGAACATTCCGGGTATGGCTAGACCGGTCCCAAGTGGCCATAAGGGCCTAGAAGGGCTATTTTCCGTTAGGTTTCAACAAATGATGAAGTTAGAGGTGTCGCACGGTTGATTTCGATAATATTGTGGAAATGGCCACTTTTGTCACTTCCCAGGGAGCACCCGGAACATTCCGGGTATGGCCAGGTCGTTCCCGAGGGGTCTTAGGAGCATGGAAGGACTATTTTCCTTCATGTTTCGACAAATCATGAAGTTCGAGGTGCCGCATGAATGATTCTGACAATGTTGCTAGAATGGCAACTTTGGCCACATCCCTGGGGGCACCCGGGACATATCCGGTTCATGAGACTGCTTGATTGTGCCATTTTAAGTCTATGGTTCCTTGCAATTACATAGTTTCTGTATTCCTGGCATATAATATGTGCAAATTTCCAAAATAACTATAGATTCAGAGTAAAATTCATTAATGTGTCATTTTCCGGCCGGTCATGACCCCAACGGAATCTGGAATAACTCCGGAACGGATGGGTGAACCGGTTCCGTATGGTAGTCCTTGACAATTTGGACAAACCTGGAGCGAATGCAATTGACTTCAAAAAAATCGGTTCGGAAATGCATTTTTCATAGCTGATTCAAGATTCGAAAATCATCCGAAATAGACGTTGGGTACACGAAGGTTAACTGTGTCAGAAATGCCGTGTGCAGCATAATTGTCCCTTGTTCTATGGGAATTCCTATTAACATGGGACAACTATGCTGCACACGGCAAAAAAATCTTCTTTAAATTGAGCTAGAACTTTAAAGTTAATTCACGACTTTTATTTTCTTGAATTTACTACTCTTTCAGTATAATATGTCGTAGTAACTGGCCTGAAACAGTTTAGAAATTTTCGAAGTAGCCATTGTAACGGCCATCTTCAGATTTACTCATATAAGTCCTTCACGACTTTAAGAATCATACCTTAAGAACATTTTTTCAGTTATTTCTACAAAGATTCACGAACAGGAGATCTTGCTATTTTGAATAAAAAATTGAATAGCCTGGAATTATCAGGGAGTTTAATTTTATCTGGAAAAATCTTGGAATCATCGGGGTATTCCGAAGTCAATCAGGGAATTTTTGGCGATAAAACAATTTCATTGAAATTTGATTTATTAAGTAAATAATGTTACCAAGACAGATTAGTTTGATTAGACCACCTAAAACATTTTGGAGGAATATACAGAAACGTTGTTTGCATTTCTTAAAAAAGTTTCTCCCAAAATTCATAAAGTTAAATTTGACAGGCGTTCGAGGGAAGCTTTGGAGAACATCTCACATAGTTTCCAAAGCCTTTATTCTGAAATAAAGCTGACACTATTTAAGAATTTTTGGTTACTAATAGATCTTGAGACATTTCTGTGGGAATCTTTTAATATTTTTACAGATTCTTGGATAGATTTTAGTATTTCCCAAAAATTTTGTTTAAAAAAATCATTTGTGGAATATCTTACGAAATTTATTAAAATAGCTGGAGAAAACCTCAGTAAATCTACTAATTGTAATAAGAAACCAATAATGGAAAGTTCTGACGAAACTAATCAACAATATTCAAATGCTACAAGTGGATGGATCAAAAAGACGCTCGTAAGAGTACCTGGAAGAATTCTGATAGCAATCTTGGCGGAATTCTTAAACTGTTTTCTCAAACCAACGGTTGCAACATACCAGTGGGTCGCCAGCTTAACTTAGGTGGTCCAAAGAACGTTGGCCAATATTATAAAATATTTTAAATATTATACTAAAATAAAAAAAACATCTATCTGACACTTTCCATACGTTTTTCATGAAAACGTTTTTTTACGAAAGGGCACCTTTTCAATAAAATATTCGATTTATTAGGTCTCATGGTGTAGTATATTTTTGTGACGTGCCCCTTTTGATTTTCGTGCCTGCCATGCGATATACACATGCAAACTGATCATTGGCGGAGGAAAATACTTAACTGTGGAAGTGTTCATTCATAAACAATAAGCTGAGAAGTAGGCTTTCTCCTAGGTGGGACTTGACGTAGTTAGCGAATAAGAAGAACGATTTAAAATGTATTATTTCAATTTCTTGAGAAATTGCTTACCTTTCGGCGTTATTCGCTGTTCAAAAGATTAGAATCCCAAACTAATTCAAAACTTAGTTAAAATAAAATATATTTCAAAGTTACAAAATACTTTTTTAAGTACCGTAAACCGAGGTCAAATTGATCTCTGGGTCGAAATTGATCAGACATTTTTTCTGTTAGATAAAGTATACTTTAAATAGTTTCCTGGTAAATATTTCTTTAGTATCCAATCATTACAGCATGATACTTAAAATGAAGCTATTTTAGGAAAACAAAAAAAAAAAGACTGATCAATTTGTCCCCGGTTTACGGTACCTTAACACATACTCAGAGGATCAGTACTTGTTTTAAACATATAAATATGTAAGATTTGACTGTGGTTCTCCAGTTAGCCTAGTGGTTAAGGCTATGGATCGCCAATCCGGAGACGGCGGGTTCGATTCCCGTTCCGGTCGGAAAAAATTTCCCGACTCCCTGGGCATAGTGCATCATTGTGCTTGCCTTACAATATACAAATTCATGCAATGGCAGGCAAAGAAAGCCCTCCAATTAATAACTGTGGAAGTGCTCAAAGAACACTAAGTTGGAGAGAGGCAGGCCAAGTTCCAGTGGGAACGTAGAGCCATACATAAGAAGAAGAAGAAGAAGAAGATTTGATTGTACAAGAGGAATAATCAAGAATGATTGACAATTTTGATTCTGCAAAAGTAGCCTAGTGTCATACGGTTTATAGGATCTGTTCAATGCATTAGGTCATACTGCAAAATAACGCAACATCATGGTATCGAAAAATGATTCCATTCGTCAGTTCCAGGATGTAGGTAGCACTTGAATGTGATTTTTCTTGCATACGCGGTATTTGTCATTGTTCTGTCACACTTTTGAAACCACCTTAGTGCAAACCGAATGAGTCAACCGAAACGAAATAATCATGCATAATAATTGCACTTCTGCTGGTGCGTCGTAAATTGAACTCAAGCATGTGTTTTTTTTAGAAGCTGACTTCATCAAATCGGGCATTAACAATAACCATACTTTTTTGTATAGAAAAATAGTTGAAAGTCAGTAAAGACCGTCATTGCAGTAGACAGAGTGGTAACTCAGTCGAAAATTTCGTGAATTTGAAACTAACGGTAAAACTTTGAGAATTGTTGTAGATCACCGGAAATTTTCAGCTTATGATTTTCCGTCCACAAAAACAAAACTCTATATTGATAATGATGTTTTATAAAAAAATACATCGATAATTGACAACTGTGTATCGTTGTGATGCTCTTTCAGAAAATTCTGGTAGAAAGGTGCATAGATTTGATAGACATGTCCAATAATTTTAGAATTTTCAGGAAAAAAACATAGCATAGTAAAAATTTTAAAAAATATGCTCAATTTCCGAAGAAATTTGGGTTGCCCTGGCTTGGTCATGGCGATTGTCGAAATTATTAAAGCTCAAATGTATTATTACTTATATACAATATAATTATTCATTAGTGCAGAGGTTCCCAAACTTTTTGCTATTGCGGCGCCCTTTGACATTTTCCTAAAATGTCGCGGCGCACCAAAGTTTTCAACCAAGTTTTTTTTTGACAACTTTCACTTGACAACTTTGTAAGACAAAATCGTGAAACACTTCTCTAATATCATGTTTTCAGAATTCAATATTTGGTAAACTAATCATTTTTTTTAAATTAATTTCTCAAAGATAGTTTAAAAATTTGTAAGATTGCAAAAATCATGTTGATTTCATCAAAGAAGTTTTAAAAATAAAAAGAAACTCAGATGTAAAGGTAAAACAAGCTACTGAATTTCAACAATTGTGTTGTATTGCATTTATTTTACGAAACGGCAACATGTTAGTTTTTAACTATAAGTCATGTCAATTCATCCAAAAATTCTAAAGCGATTGCAATAATTAAAGAATTCTTATTGACTGAAAATGACTACGCAGAACTTGACCAAAGCTTCAACTTTTTGCGGAAATTGCAAAACAACTCTTTTATTTATTTTGGAAAATTTCGGCAAACTGGGACGCATGAAGAGATCTGCCAAGTCGGATTTGGTTGAATTTATTTTCATAAATTTCAACTTAACCCTTTGGGCCTGGATTGGCAATATATAACCCCATTGATGAAACCGAGCATAACAAACTTATTCGAGTTCAGCGAGGTTGTACTGATACAGCGAGGTTCAGCGGCAGTACTGATGAAACAGTCCGGTTCAAAAAGGTCAAAGCTAGCTCTTCACACTACCAGATCGGCAAACCTGCATGCCGCTAAGCTGTTCCAAAGACCTTGTAATTATTCTGAAAAAAAAAACGTAAATAATGTTCTTGAAATTAAAAACTTTGGACAAGTTATAGTAAAATCAAAAGCTAAGCTGAAGCTTAAGAATTCCAAAAACAATTTAAAAAAGTTGAAATTTTAAAATGTGGTTTCAATTGATATGTTTAAAAAGGATCGAAGAGTCAGGAAAGATTTAAAAAAATGTGGGTGACACTAGTTTTACTAATAAAAAAAAAATTAAAGGTGTTCCGCAATACAAATAAAGAGTTTGTTTTTTTTTTGTTTCGTCACAAAAGCCAGAATCCTGCGGCGCACCTGGGAAAGGTTCGCGGCGCACCAGGGCGCCGCGGCGCACAGTTTGGGAAGCACTGCATTAGTGTATACAGGGTGCGGCAGGAAAAAATGCGAAAACTTCAAGACGCTATCACCCGCTGAATATGGGATATATATAATTATTTTTTCATGACAGTATCAGTCAACGTCATGCACTAAAAAATAGCACTAAAAAATAAAAATTAACACATTTGATTTGGAGCAATTGCTTCCATCTCCGTATTCCGCATTGCGATTGAAATTTGTTTGGAATTTAGTATAGGGAAACGTACCCTGGCCAAGTTCGCAGGGGTTGACGGTATTGAAGTGAAGGAGTTTCATTTTGATTATTGTAATGTAGTGTTCTTTAGTGAAACATATCACCTTTTCAACACTTTAATGTGCCTCCAACGGTTCATCACGAACCGGCTGCTGCAGATGGAGTATGGCTGATCATATGCATCAGACATGCTCGATAAACACGGAGGAACCGCCGGGGCTCAGTAGTCTATTCCCAAGCAATAGTTTCAAGTCGGTTGGATTTGAGAAGGTTTTCATGATCGTTACAAATCCTAATAAAAGCATTATAGGATTTGTGACAGATTTTGGAACCTTTTACAGCCAGTTGACTTCAAAATGTTGTTTGGGCTCTATTTCCCACGTTTCTCGGTTGATTTTGATTAGTAATTTATTGATGTCATAGTCGCTTTTTCGAATTCCTACAATGGTACTTGGTCATATTTTCTTTGAATAAAGCAATTAAAATCAACCGAAGAATTAATAGTGGGAAGGATATTTGAAGCTAACGTGCGAACACTTAAACGCGTTGTTGACGTCAATGCGTTCGACGTGACATTTTGGACAAAAAACTGACTACCTTTTATTAGCTGAACAAGGTAGGTTGACGTTTCTAGGCCACATGAAATTTTGATCGTTTATCAACAATATATTAATGCTTGAAAATTCATTAAAACATACACTGAGGATACTGTTCGTATGTTTTTCATAGTTCACATCTTATGAATCAGATATTTTTATTTATTTCATCATTTCATAGTTCTCGTATGCTTTTCATACATTGAAAAGCGAAATCCATAAGACTTGTCGTATGAAAAATCTCATAAGAAGCATCGTATGAAAATCATAAGATGTGTTATGAAACACCATTGCTAAAAAACAACAAAACCTTTTATTGGCTTCTAACCACTTCAACTTCCGAAGCGTCGATGGGCGAATGAGTAAAGCACGCACTCGCCAACCTTGACGTTCCTGGTTCGATTCCAGGTTGCGATTTTTTTTAATGTGTGCAACATATTTCATTAAAATATGTATGATAGTCATAAGACATAGTTTCAGTTTTTATACTTTATCGGTATGATTTTCATACGTGAGTGTTATGAAATTCATACAGTAACAGTATGACAATAATAGTTGGCGCTTTGATTCCAAAATCATAGTTCGTAACTATGATTTTCGCAAGAAATTCTTGTGGCAAAAAATCATAGTTGATTCGTATGATTTTCGGAGTTGCAGTATCCTCAGTGTAGGTACTTTTCAATCGTTGAATAAGGAGGCTTAGTTCCAGGATGTGATATTTACTAGGCTTGTGACGTTTTGTTTTTTTTTTGCAACTTTGTCAAGGCAAGTGTATCGGAAAGTAGTTGAAAATGTTCAGAATGCTCTATCTCGAAGTGGGTTGGCCTTTTCATTTCGGTTCTTCTATAAAATCTTCCCAATATGCACTGTTGAAAATGCTTTGACATCCATGTGCACAACAGAACATGTGCTCGATGA
This sequence comes from Aedes albopictus, assembly GCF_035046485.1. NCBI lineage: Eukaryota > Metazoa > Arthropoda > Insecta > Diptera > Culicidae > Aedes > Aedes albopictus. The sequence goes on along the minus strand of NC_085138.1, from coordinate 110,949,522 downwards.
ACAAATTGAGATTTGAAATTATGAAAAGAAATCCACGTACTCCGGTGAGACTCGAACTCACGACTCCCAATTCGCTAGACGGGCGCTTCTATTCCTTCAAGCTACGGAGTCACTCGACTATCTCCGTCGCCAGCAGGCCTAGAACTGAACTCGATTCCACAATCGCACATGGTTATCTTCTTTTCACAATCCAAACCCCCTTCGGATGGGATTAGATGAACATCTAACACATTGTCTGTTGTGCACATGTATGTCAAAGCGGGAGAGGAAGTTATTTTTAATTGTCGAGAGCTTCGGGCACTGCCTTCCAATCACTTATTGGTATGGCAATTAGTGTGCAGTCGGACTCTCGACGGGTCGGTCCTCGGCCGACCGAATACGGTAAGGGTGACCGTAGCACCTTACAAATGTCAATTTCTTGATTTTGCTTTGGCTGACCAAGCCATGTGGGAAATTACACTGTTGAAAATGCTTTGACATCCATGTGCACAACAGAACATGTGCTCGATGAACAAATTGAGATTTGAAATTATGAAAAGAAATCCACGTACTCCGGTGAGACTCGACTCCCAATTCGCTAGACGGGCGCTTCTATTCCTTCAAGCAGTGCTTCAAGGCAGTGCCCGAAGCTCTCGACAATTAAAAATAACTTCCTCTCCCGCTTTGACATACATGTGCACAACAGACAATGTGTTAGATGTTCATCTAATCCCATCCGAAGGGGGTTTGGATTGTGAAAAGAAGATAACCATGTGCGATTGTGGAATCGAGTTCAGTTCTAGGCCTGCTGGCGACGGAGATAGTCGAGTGACTCCGTAGCTTGAAGGAATAGAAGCGCCCGTCTAGCGAATTGGGAGTCGTGAGTTCGAGTCTCACCGGAGTACGTGGATTTCTTTTCATAATTTCAAATCTCAATTTGTTCATCGAGCACATGTTCTGTTGTGCACATGGATGTCAAAGCATTTTCAACAGTGTAATTTCCCACATGGCTTGGTCAGCCAAAGCAAAATCAAGAAATTGACATTCCCAATATGGTCAAGTTTAGAACAGCTTAAAGAAAGATGACGAATGATCAGTATTATTAAAAATATGGTGGAATAATTACACTTCATAAAAGAAAAATCAGCACAAAATTAAATTTGAAAAGATTTTTCAGAGTTTCAATAATCTGCAGCGAATAAAATTTGTGCAATAAAAAAATAACTTATCATTCAACATCGATTTTCGAAGGTCCTATTTTCGATAGAAACATATTTAAAATTTTGACAATGGTCGACCCCGAAAAACGTCAATTTTTTTGGTCAAATTTTGACGCTCTGCTTTATTTATTTTCAAAGGTTTAAAATTATTTTCTTCATTATAACTACTTCGTCACTCAATTTAAAAAAATGCGAACTTTGAACTTTCTGCATTTTTCACGTTGACGCGATTTGGAGGAGCATGGAATAAAGGGGTTCCTTAACCCTCTACCAGTTGCGTCTTTGACTACCTGCAGTGACGCTGTGCTCAGGCTCACGCTGTGTACCACATGCGTGCATTTTTCATGGTGCGTGTACTCAGTACACGACGCGACCTCTCCCGGGTAAAATATGGCCTTTTTAGGAATTACGCTAAAATGCAGTAGACAATTTTCGTCAAAAAACTGTTTTGTTTATTTTATGAGCATTCTAAGGAAGAATATATTTGCGTAAAACTGTATAAATATTCTCACTTTATCATACATTTCTCGCAATTTCATGTTTTAGAAGGTGTGCAAACTTTTAAAAACATGCGTTCAGTGTTCCAGAAAGACCCAGTCAAATGATTTACTTTTAGAAAATCAACCATACCTTTTCATTTTTCAAGGATTTATAGAGTGTCTACAATAAAAAAGTTATTAAAAATTTGAAATAAATTGTTTTTAAGGCTGTTGTGATCATTTTCAATCAATTTACGAGACACCCCTTACATAATATTCCTACCGATACTCGCTTGGTCATTCTTAAAACAATTGCATATTTTTGTACAATTTGAAGAAGTTGTATGACAGATCAACTCTAGGTTTTTCCTCGTGTGTTACATTGCGTGTTACGGTTTCTGAACTCAGTTGTGGGCGGGTTCTTGCAAGGTGATATAAAACATTATTTATGGGAAGCAGAGGTTTATAGTTAAATTTGTAAGCATGACCAATATAAAGACTCATTGTTGAGACCAATAAGTCTTGACATTTTGGGCAATACTTTGTATAAAAAAAAAACAGTACAACAGTACAACAATTGACGCATAAGTACACTTAACAGCATTTGTTAAAACAATGAACATAACTATTTCAAAAACTATACTTTTCAATAAAGCAATAACTAAGTAACTGATATGGCAGAACGGAACAACATAAAGCAAACAGCTTTACTCGAAGTTTAGATATCCACGCTAAATAACTGACAACTTGAAAAGAATCTGTCAAATTCTGCACAGTGAGGTGCCTGGTAATTAACAGTGGTCAAAATGTTATCTGGTGAGCATAGTTCACGTTTGGCGTGAAAACTTTCATAGAGAAGTTTCTAGCAAATTGGTGCTTTTCTCAGAGAAGTTCCTGGTGAATTATATCGACGACATCTATGAAATCATTCTCGAAGGATTTTTTGTAGCCAGAGGCGCGCGCGATCACGTTCAATTACGGTGGGCACAAATAAGGACTATTATTTTTTTAGGTTTTTAATGGCATGTCTTATCTTTCTACATTTAAAGACCTAATCCAGAATGTTAATAAAACCACAATTTTGAATACAATGTTTTTATACTCTTTAGGAAAGTTTCTTATAACGAGCTTTTTTTTAAAAAAAAAAATCATGAACCATTTGGAAGTAAAACTAGGAACTGTATTGCAAGTAGTAATTTATGGTAAATCATTTGGACGCATTCCTACTAAAGTTGTTGTAAAATACAGAAAGGATTATTTTGATTTCGTAAATAAATTCTCTAACGAAATGCTTGGGGCAGTTTTTAAAAACTGTAACAATCTGGGGAAGTGTTTTTTAGACATCGGCTGAAATGTAGAAAAAAACTCGTATTTTCTAGTGGAGTTCCAAGAAAGCCTATATTAAATTACTAGTTAAAACCTTGGATAAATGCCTTATTTCTGGAATATTATTTTGATTTCATATGGGTCTTTTTGAAAAAAATGATAAATTAAAAAAAAAACGAATGAATTACTGGTAGTACTCTGTAGTGTCGAAACCTTCACTTGATTTTCTGGTGAAATTCCAGGGTAAAGTCCTGAAGAAATTCTGTGCACTTTATAGAATAAGTTTATAGCTGGTAGTCAAGTAATTGTATCCTTAATTCTTTCATCATTTTTTTAAGCATTTCGTTAGAAACCGGAGCATTTTTGTTATAGCTCTAGAAGTTTTGCATACCTGAAAAATAAGCGAATAAGCAAATATTTGTTTTGGAAAGGATCGCTTAATTTCACTTAACCACTTAATTCACTTGAACCTGAATAAAAAAAAACTGTATAAAATCACCCACTCAATAAAAGTGCATTCTGTCGTTAGCAAAGTTATTGCAAACCTACAGTTAAACTCCTCTAGTAAAGAAAAATCTGCGAAATTGGGTTCGAGACATGATTGACATCTTAGAACATGCTGATTGCCAAGAAGTTAAAAAAAAAACAAAACAACACACACAAGTTGCGTAATATGCTGATTTTGAATGCGTTTTACTACATCAATATGTATTTGAAGAGCCTTTTTTATGTATATGAAATCTTGGAATGTTCTAGAACCTATGTGGTCGAAATTGTTCAGTAATACAGTTCTGTTAATCTACTGGAATAATTTTGTTCGTTTTCTCAACAAATTGTTACATTGTTGTATACCGTGAAACTCATCCAAACTAACTTAGAGTTTAGAACATTGGATCTATACCCATAATGGTAGTCATATCGATCTATACCCATAATGGTAGTCATATAGTTTAGTTAAGCCCGTGACATCTACAGCCTTTGCCATAGTTATATTCGCTGGGTGTGAAGTCTAACATCACATTTCTAACTATTATTAATGATTCTCTTAAAATTGTACAATTCCAAAATTCATTCAGAATGTTCTGTCAGTCAAACTACTTCTTAAAGTAGAACTTCAGGTCTTTACTCGTTACAGTAGTCATATAAATTATACAGAGTAACGCTGCATAATTAATATAATTGTTGGAGCTATTGGAAGACTGATTTATATACTTTTAAGACCTTAAGGGTCGTCCAAACTGTTTTGGAGTTTGGTCCTTGACATGTGGAGCTTTACATTGGTTGTTTTTACTATTAACAGTTAAATTAATTATTCCAAAATTCATTTGGAATGTTTCAGATCAATCAAAACACTCCGAGAATCCGAACATCATATTTTCAATCGTAAAAGTAGTCATATCCGCTACACAGAGTAATGTAGCATAATTATATATTTCTGGGATATTCAGCGTCGTTCAAACTGTCCTGGAATTTACTCTTTTTTATCTAGAGCCGTTACATTAGAAGGTAACATCCTCTTCGTGTGCAGTTCCACTGTGAACTTTTGCTCCGCATTACTCTTGCACTTACTTTCCATAGAATTCAAACGTAATGTACTAACAACTTTTTGTTCGTTCAACCTTGTTAAAAAAATGTGATTAATTAACAGTTTTGTGTAGGTAATGATGTTCATTTCGTCGTAAATCGACTAATGCTATATCCTTCTTTTACTAACAAAACCATCGCTAAGCATATGTACAGAAAAGATAGTGCGGCAAAATAGGGCGCATCCTGCTGGCCTGGCCTAGTTTGTATGACAACGTGAAAAATGATTTCTATACATGGTTCTGTAGTTGTAATCATTGTTTCATAGGTTACTAAGTATAAGTCTTATACGCTACGTCTTGTAGTAGACTTGAAGTTGACCGTCTACTGTTGTACCGTCTTATGTTGATTCGAAAAATTGATTGCATGTCATTGTAACGTGGTTTGAAAACCCACTACTTTCGTACGCGTTAATTGCTATGCCCTATAAATTGTTAATAGTTTAGTAGAGAGTTGCGATTGAGAGAGCTCATAAAGTCGGTCATGGCATTATATTATACTTTTACTTAAAATGGTAGATTGCTTCGTGTCTGTTTGCCTGTCCTTTCCTTGCGTCTTGTAATGAAACCTCTCGGAAATTTAAACGCTCATACGTGTTGCACTGTATGATTATTGTCGAAACTCCCAAACTGAACCAGGCACGCTATGAATCATTTCGTGCGTCATAGTTCCAATGATCTTTGGAGTTCAGTTTTAGCGAATATTGATTACATACGGCGAAGGGTCATGATTTTTAAAGTAATTAACTCCGCAGTGTGTGCTTCTGTGCTGCGCTGAACCCCCTCTTGAAATATGAATCAATTTCATCACGCTAATAAAAGACCGCACTGAAATGATCTCAGTGCCGGAGAGTGCCAATCGAACAGCAAATGAAACACAACATTGAAATTTGAGGTCACCTCGGCATCCGCTCCATCCGCTCCAGCCAGCCGTCCGTCCCTTGTGTCCATCAGAGTTTGTCCGTGGGTACTGTAATTGAACCCATTGCACATTCGTATAATACCCGCGTCGTCGTCTCCCGGGTCCCAAGTCTCCCGTTTGGTACGAACGAACGAACGAACGCTACAAAACAGGAATGTGGCCGTAAAAGCAGTGTGACTCGCCGCAGCGCAGCCAGCAACAGCAGGCAGCACATGCAGATCTCCTCGCAAGAGGTCCCAGAGACTGGTCGCGAATCACCACAAACCTGAATCTCTTTCCTCGCCTCGTCTCATTCGTTTATATGCTTCTGCTCTTGCTGCAAAGGAACGATTGCCGTCGCCGCCGCCGCCGCCGCTGCCGCGTACCTAAACCTACCTGCAGCGCAAGATTCCGCAAGCTCTGAAACTCACACACCGCAATGATATACTCGTGTACTAGCCCGCAGTGGTTCTCGAATTAAAACTGTTCTCGAATTAAAACTGGATTTGCTTGCACATTTTAACGGTTATTATGCAAAATGGTGAGTCGACAACCTGGAAGAAGCGTCCATCCAACAACATAGCATTGATTCTTACAATTTCCTACCTCACGTTTCCACGGGTCAAACGATGACAAAGATCGAAATGAGTACGGACACTCTAGTGTGGCTTTTCCTAAAATCTGCTGAATAATTATTCTCTATACAATTTCAAAATGTTCTACAAAGTTATAGCAAATTTACAAAAAAAAAAAAACATTCAAATGATTAAAACTTTTCGAAAAGTTTTCCATAAATTGCAACTTTTTTCCCTTTGGACATATTTTAGTCGAGTCCAACGGTACTTGAAGACCGGTACATTAGTCAAAAACTTTCAACAATTAATTCAATTCGGTTCGCTTAATCCTAAGGTACAGTAATTTGATAAACGGAAGTTAAATAATAGGTATTCTACTAAAAGAGCTCTAATTTCGTGAAGCGTTAATCAATCAAGCCCAAATTAGTACCAATCTAACTAGTTGAGGAACAAGTAATCAAAATTTGAATAGTTTTTGTGGACATTATAAAAGGTTACAACTTGCTAAAATGTTTTAGGCAATTTATATATAAAACTTAGCATGTTTTTGTATATATGTACCACTAGGCAGCGCTAGAGGTCAAGTAAATTTTAAATTTCATATTTCTCAGAACTCTGGTCACTTACAAGTTGGTGTCTTCGACAATGTTGATGGGTAGGTCAAGGGTTTACAGTTAATGGTCCACTTGTTTCGAAATTTTGCCACTTGGAAGCGCTAGTTAAGTAATCAAAAACTTGTACTTTTGTTTTCTTTGAACGTATTTAAGTCAAGCCAAAGGTTTTTCAAGGAGCTATGTATTAGACATAAATGTGCAAAATTTCATTTCATTCGGTTCACTTAATCATGAGATATGACTGTTTAACGAAGAACACTCAAATATGAAACATTTTATTACAGTCGCTCTAACTTCATGTAAAACTATACAATCGAGCTCAAATTTGTATCATTTATAGCAAATTAGTTGTGCAACTAGCAGATAAAATTTTCCCTACACTTTATAAAAAGTTACGGCTTGCTGAATAGTTTCGAGAAAATGAGTAAAAGTTGCATGCTTCTACTAATTTGCAACTAGCGCCGTCTACTGGCAGAATCTTGAACCAATCAGCTAATCAACTGAAAGGCCTTAATAAACCAAACAACATTGCCGAAGAAACCAACTTTCTAAGTAATCAGACTCCTGAGATACATGGAATATACAAATTGATTTATCGCCAGCGCTACCTTGTGGTGGAAATCTGAATCAAACGGCCCATCACCAGTAAGACCTTCGCTGACTAAACAACTTTGCCAAATACACCAAATATTCAAGTGATCATGGCGCTAAGATATACGGTATGGAAATTTCGCAAGTGCTACGTCTTGTTGTCTGTGATATCTGTCTTGCCAGAGACAAACAGACGTGACACTGATGAAATGTTTATACCAAATATCTCATGATCCTAATTACTTAGAGAGTTGGTGTCTTCGGAAATATTATTTGGCTGGTCAAGAACTATGTAACAAATGATGGGCCGTTTGATTCAAAATTCCACCATTAGGCGGCGCTAGTGAGCAAACAAATCTTATATTCCATATATCTCAGGACTCTGATCACTTAGAAAGTTGATATGGTGATTTTGTTAGGTTGGTTAACTGCCCATAACTGCATATTTGTAAAATTCGCAGTTTTTGTCAATATTGAGTTAATACCAGGGATTATCTCCAAATCATCAGTACTTTCATCCACCCAAATGAACTTAACAAGTTTGTTCTACAAAATGTAAAATAAATACCAAGTCGTTTTGTCTCATTATCAAATATTCACGAATGTAACAGCATAACAGTCACACTGGAAATACAAACTGGCTTCATAGCAAACCGTCGACCATATTTTGATCTAATTAATTTTTCAACTATTCGCCCATTATAGAAGAAGACCCATAGAAGATTTCATTGCAAAAGGATTTATTTTGAATTTCTGCCAAATTTTTGAAATTTTGATCCTTTTCCATACTAACGCAAATTGCAAAATTAGAGCTCCATTTTCTGTAATGGCTACTTTTTTGAATGTGACTGTTATGCAGTTATGGGCAGTTAAGGCCTTTCAGTTGATTAGCTGATTGGTTCAATGTTCTGCCAGTAGGCGGCGCTAGTTGCAAATTAATTGAAGCATGCAACTTTTATTTATTATTTTGAATATATTCAGCAAGCTGTAATTTTTTCTAAAGCACGCCAAATATTCTCAATTTTCACCTGCCAGTTGCACAACTAGTTAGCTACCCGCATAATGATTTACAGTTTGTCTTAATCTCCAAACAGTAAATGTCTTGCATCTGTTGCTGTTAATGTATGACAAATAGTTGCTTTTATGTCACAGAATGTGAGATTCAACGCGGTCGACTATAAAACATGGTATGTACAATACACACCAAGTGGTAACATTATATTATACTGTGTAAGTATTGTTCAATGATATGGAGATGGAAGTTCGCAAATAATGGTGCCAATATAAAATTACCGTATACCAAACTGTTTGTGTTTATTCCGTGCAACACACTTACACACGTTCGTTTCATTATATGTTACTGATGTTTAACAATATGGCAATCTGTTGCATGCATCAGTATTTGTGAACCAATAAAAACCGGCTGATAGCTGGCTGTAATGAAAATTTTCAAAACAAGGAAAAAAATCGACCCAACAGCAGCAGTCAACGTAAGTATTTTATCTAATAGAGAAATTTTATGTACCCAATGAAAACCTACTGTGTATCTTTTCATTTCGTAGTCGGAAACAGTTTCCACCCGGAGGCGTAGCGATCGTCCTCGTCAGTGACCTACAGGTGGCCGCTAAAACAAAAAGACAACATCGCGCATCATCCGGACGGTTCGGCAACGAGGCATGTGGTGCATCGTCCGCCCATGGTGAGTATTTTGTACCACCAGCAAGATTCTGGTGTTTCTTGAGTTGAACAGTGAACTAAGAATCAACTGTATTTCTTCTGTAGGCATTTTTTTATGTGCGGTTGCGCTTCCAACCCTAGAGCAATCAAGTGTGGATTGACCTTACTTTGATTCAATCCCCAGCGGCTGCAGCTTTTCGGGAATTACGTGACTTCTCCAGAATCCTGCTGACAACGGTGCGCAAGCTTAAAGCTGGAGCAGAAGACATTTTATGGCATATCGGACAAGACATCGGATGATGGAGTATATTACGGTGTATTTAATAAAAGTAATTGTTTCATTAATTCTTATTCAATTCGTTTCTTGTTTCTTTCTTTATAACTTTATGTATGCAATACGGAATGCAGTTATTCTACTATGGAGAACTATACATCACTAGTTCTACATACTGTATTCGTTTTTCTTTCAAATTTATGGTTAAACTGTTCCCCAACCATTTGCTATGCAATGAATCGTCAGAAAAACTGGATAGTATATTGACCATATTCTTTACTGTATTGCGAAAAATTTGTTCGGGAAAATGAGCGATTTTTTATGGTAACCTATCTTAACCGCCTATTCCACATACTGTAATTTGGCGGCTTACCATTTGTCAAACGGGTAAATCTGTACGTGGTATGGTTATCTTACTGTTATCTCGGATAGTTTGAAATATGGTGAAAAGGCAATTGCAAATAGTCATCAACAGTATGAGAAACGCTACATTTACAGTTAGTGATTATGCGGGTATAAACGGTACAAATTTGGGCTCGATTGGATAACATTACATGAAGTTGGAGCAACTCTAGTAAAGTAATTCATATTTGAGTGGTCTTCGTAAAAATGCTATATCTCTGGATTAAGTGAACCGAATGAAATGAATTGTCGCACATTTATGACTAATACATAGCTTTTTGAAATACCTTTGACTTGATATAGACACGTTCAAAGAAAACAAATTTACAGCTTGTTCATTACTTCACGAAAAAAAAACAATCATTTGAATGATTTGGCAAATGTGTAACTAGCACTGCTTAGTGACGAAATTTCAAAACAAGTGGACCATTAACTGTAAGCCCTTGACTAACTGAATAACATTGACGAAGACACCAACTTTCTAAGTGGTGAGAGTCCTGAGATGTATAAAATTTGAAATTTGCTTGACCTCAGCCGCCGTTTATTGGGGGAATTTCTAATTATACGATCCATCACCATCCATCATGAAATCGTAAATAAAATTATTAGAAAGCAGATGTTTGAATCAGTTTAACCAGATAAACCACCTTAACATAACAATAATAGGGAATAGGGTCAACAATTTAAAAAAAACCTTTCTCAAACACAATTTGTGTCTAAAAATTTAAAGTTTAAGCTTAGACAGTTTTGTCTTCGTAAATACGGCTCTGGGCCCATTGTGCAGTGTGGCGGCTGTATCATTTCCATCACCAAGCCACGTTTGTGTTGTTAATGATGGCTTTCAGCCTCTCGTCTGTCCATGTGCAGTTGTAGCCGTTCCTGTTAGGGCGCGGGGTACTGTGTATCGCCATGATAGTATCTCGGTTCGATTCTCGCCGCTGCCCGTATTTCTTTTTAAACAAGTTTTGGTGATTGATGCCGCTTGCTGCTATGACCAGTCTAAAAATAGAAAAATAATAATGAGAAACCAGTGTGACAGAGCACACGCACACATGCGAAATTTTCTTTTTCCAGATTCTAGGAAGCCAATACAATTTTTGGTATACTGGCACCTACCAATTTTTGTATTTGCAATTTACCAATTTTTGTATTTGCATTTGTTTCAAACCGCATTGTATTATAATCTGCCAATCTCTGGTTGCGTGTAGGTCAATTTGAGCTAGATTTGAAATGATTATTTTATGATATGATATGAAATGATAAACAAGTTCCAAGTTCCTCGATAAGATTCCTGAGTGCATGGGATAGCTTGATTGAAGCCAGGTCTTGAGTTTTATGAGCTGTTAATGAACTATAATCGCAAGTTTGTCCTGTGTAGCGATTCTCTCTATATACTACTAAAACTTGTATGGGGCTGTTCATAAACCACGTAGACCAAAATTTTGCCATCTCAGACCCCCCCCCTCGTAGACTTTTGTCCATACAAAAATTTTGAAATTTGTTTGGAGCGTACACTTTGGCGACGACTACCTAACATTGTTAGTCGGTATGTGCATCAGCAGCCTTTTCGCCCTGATGCAAAACGCTCTCCAGGTTGTTGAGGGTTAGTGTCGCCTATATGGCCTTTCGGTAAATCCGAGTGAAACTCTCTTTGATTCTGAAATCAATGTGACTGAACAGGTAAAGTACCGTCAAGGCACCATTCACCGTGGATCTAAGAGGATTCGGGGTAAATAAGGGCTGTCATTTGACACCAGTTTTATAAATATTGTTGGTGCCGCTTTTAATTGCCTTCATTATAGATTAAAATTAAAGCAATATCCACAGAAGTAAAACATTTTTCACAACATTTGGTGATATAGTATAATTAGTAAAGGGTAGTAAGGTCGCCTAATTCCGTGGTAGGTCACCATTCACCGTGGTAGTAGGGACCCATTCACCGTGTATGAGAAACTTTATTCTACTTTGTTTAAAAATGATTAAAACAACCCAGCCAAGGGAATTTTTTTTTTTTTTTTGAAGGGTTCCTAGCGGCACGCCGACGGACGTAGAAACCTCTCTCATCACTGTGCGCACAAGCGTCTCGCGTCTATATGGAGGAGCACGAAGCGTTTGCGCGGACAACGACAGTTCACTAGGCCTTTGGATAGGATAGAGAACGTAATCCTTCAGAAGCAGTTCACCAGCCGTGCACGGAACATGTCGTCCAGTAAGACACTGTTGCGTACTGACTCAGAAGGTTACGGTAGAAGGTGTGAAAGTTTCGGTTTTGTCATATGGTCGATTTTCTTTTTGTTTTTTGCCTTTCTCGTACACTAAGTGTACTGGAAAGGCTATATGTTCACTCCAAAAATGACTTTTTGATAGGAGGCCCGGAGGTTCGAGTCACATATATCAATCAACTCAGCTCGACGAATTGAGGTGATGTCTGTGTGTGTATGTGTGTGTTTTTTTTTTTTTTTCCTTCTAAACCATAGGGGGATAATCTGCTCAACAGACACCCTAACAGAAGGTTAGGGTAGTGTAGGTCTGACAGGCCGTCTTCTACAACAAAAGTAAAATCCAGGACTACTCTCTCCTCGTACCCACTAAACCATTCCTATGGTCGCCAAACCCTACGTCTCTCCGGAACCACCAAGAAGGTATTGCTTCAGAGAGGGGCTAGTGCACATCGCACCCACAAGGTTAGCTGCGTAGCCTGCAGCAACGAACATCGATGACTCGCTTTGGAGAGTCCATCACGGTAGCATGCTGGCGCTTAGCCAGTTACCCGAGTGGTCCTCGCCACTCCCTTTGTCCTCGGAAGGCGGGCAGGGTCAACCCCGCCCGCGCCCTACTGCTGAGCGGACATCAAGAACTGATGCCCACGTGCAACCCGATCTGACCTGCCCGCAAGGAAGGGTATCACTACCCTTCAGGCCCTATCAGATGCACCCGTAGGTTGCAGACAGCAGGATCTCACCTACCCCGACCCTTGCCGGGGACCCCTTTCCAACCGCGGGCTCGGATCCAACCCAGTAGACCGACGCCACGACAGCACCGCTACCGGGACTTCCTCTCCGCGGCCACTTAATCGTTGTAAGGGTCGATCTCGACCGCAGGGCACCGGTATGACCTACGAAGCCGACTCCGAACCCCTGGACCACCTCTTGTACTGCATCTGGACTAGCCATTCTCCGAGTCCACGCGCCACCTCCTCTGTAGCTCCCAGACGATGTGGGTAATAGCCGTTGAAACGGCGTTCCAGCCAAACTCATCCCTACACATCCTCTGGACCAAGTTGTCCGGAGTTGTGTCTTCCCCGCATGTGGCAAGCATGCGGTCACGCATTGTGCGAAAACGCGGGCACACGAACAAAACGTGTTCCGCCGTTTCCTCTAAACCATTGCACACTGGGCATTCGGGAGAATCCGCATGCCCGAAACGGTGTAGATACTGTCGGAAGCAACCATGACCTGTAAGGACCTGTGTCAGGTGGAATGTGACTTCCCCATGGCGCCTATTAATCCAACTATCTACCCTCGGTATCAACCTATAGGTCCACCTTCCTTTGGTGGAGCTGTCCCACGCGCGCTGCCATTTGACCATAGAGGCCATCCTGACAGTCCTGCGTATGCCTCTTGTGCCGCGCATTTCGAAGCACTCCATGTCCTCACTGATAAGAATGCTGATAGGCACCATACCAGTAATGACGCAGAGAGTGTCGTGTGACACGGTACGGTACGCGCTCGCAACCCTCAGGCACATAAGCCTGTAAGTACTTTCCAGCTTCCATCGGTAGCATTTAGTACTTAGCGCGGTGCCCCACGCCGGGCCGCCATACCTAAGTATGGATGTAGCAACACTAGCCAGAAGCTTGCGCTTACTGGCGTACACCGCAGAGCTATTGGACATCATCCGGGACAGTGCCGCAATAGCTGTGGAGGCTCTTTTACAGGCATAATCGACGTGGCTACCGAAGGTAAGCTTATCGTCGATCATCACGCCCAAGTGTTTGACGGAGCGCTTTGACAGGATAGTACAGTCTCCTACACTGATCTCCGTCTGCTGCTCCGACTTCAGGTTGTTAACAACCGTCACCTCTGTCTTGTGGTGAGCCAGCTCCAGTTTCCTGGACCGCATCCACGCCTCCACAACCTTGATCGAGTGGTTGGTAGTCAACTTTACCTCCTCGATCGTTTCACCGTAGACTTCGAGCGTAATGTCGTCGGCAAATCCGACAATCACCACTCCCACTGGATACTCTAACCTCAACACCTCGTCGTACATGACATTCCATAACACCGGACCCAGGATGGAACCTTGCGGGACTCCTGAGGTTATGTGAAAGCACTTCCGACCCACCTCCGTGTCGTAGACTAGTACACGATTCTGAAAGTAACTTCCGAGAATCTTGTACAGGTACTCCGGTATCCCCAGACGCAAGAGCGCATCGGCAATAGCAGACCAGCTGGCGCTATTAAACGCATTCCTTACATCCAGAGTCACTACCGCGCAAAAGCGAATTCCCCTCCTCTTAGGCTCGAGTGCTTTCTCGGCGGTTTTTGTAACCGACAAGATAGCGTCTACGGTGGACCTCCCCTTCCGGAAGCCGTACTGGTTACTCGAAAGACCATTTTCGCCCTCGGTGAACCGCAACATTCTATTGAGGATGATCTTTTCGAGCACCTTCCCCGCCGTGTCAATCAAGCATATTGGTCTATATGCCGACGGGTCTCCGGGTGGTTTCCCCGCCTTTGGCAATAGTACCAGGCTCTGCCTCTTCCAAGCTTCTGGGAAAACTCCCTCGTCCAGGCATTTCTGCATAGCAGACCTGAACATCTCGGGAGCCTCTGCAATAGCTACTTTTAAGGCCAGGTTCGGAACTCCGTCCGGACCTGGGGCCTTACCTACGCTAAGGGACTTAGCTACCCCCGCAAGTTCCACATCGGTGACCCTCTCCTCATCGCCAGCCCCAGTCCCCGGCTGTCCTACGAAAGGAGGCCAAGGACTAGGATCATGACGCGGAAAAAGTCCTCCAATGATCCCCTCCAACATCTCTGGAGATTGCTCTGTAGGAGCCATCACACCTCTCGTCTTGGCCATAACGATCCTGTAGGCGTCACCCCACGGGTTCGTATTGGCACTCTGACAGAGACCCTCAAAGCAGGCCTTTTTGCTTGCTCTTATCTCGGACTTAAGCGCGGCTTTTGCAGCGGCGAACACCACCCGCCGTTCGTTTCGCTCTTCCTCTGATCGTGCTCGCTGCATCCGCCGCCTAGCCCGTAGGCAGGCGCGGCGCAGGTCCGCAATCGCGTCGGTCCACCAGTAAGCCGGTGGCCTCCCATTTCTAGGGTGGACTCGCCTAGGCATGGTCGCATCACACGCACGTGAGAGCACCGCTACCAGCTCGTCGCCGTCTAAACCGATTAAGTTTCGCTCACGGCGGAGCGCCTCCCTAAATACCCCTTCGTCGAAGTATGATGTCTTCCACCTGCGAGGGCTTGGCCTTGGCCTAGCCGCCTCTTCTTCTATCCGCTGTCTGCTGTTATTGTAGTCGATACTGTAGCGAACCGCCAGGTGGTCGCTGTGAGTGTAGCCATCATCTACTCTCCAGTTCGAACTACTTGTTAGGCCAGGACTGCAAAAGGTCACGTCAATAATTGACTCCGCTCCATTCCGACTAAAGGTACTCTTGGTACCGACATTAGCCAAGTCGACATCTAAGATGGCCAGTGTTTCTAGCAGGATCTGACCCCGCTGGTTCGTGAAACGGCTTCCCCATTCCACGGCCCAGGCATTAAAGTCGCCCGCTATTACCACCGGCCTTCGCCCTGTTAGCACGGTCGTTAAGCGGTCCAGCATTTGCGTGAACTGCTCGATCGGCCACCGCGGAGGCGCATAACAGCTACAGAAGAAGACCCCGTTTACTTTGGCGACCACGAAGCCCTCATAGGTAGTAGACACCAACTCCTGAACGGGGTATTTACCCGTCGTCCATATCGCCGCCATTTTTCTGGTCCCATCCGCGACCCAGTTGCCGTTGCCGGCGGGTACTCGGTATGGGTCCGATATGATGGCGATATCCGTCTCCCACTCAGAAACTGCCTGACAAAGCAGTTGCTGAGCCGCATCACAGTGGTTCAGGTTCAGCTGCGTTACCTGCACTGTGATTTGTTGTTCACTGCGGCTTTCTTGAAGGCCGGGCACCTTGGACCACCCATCGGATGTCTGTTGTTCGAGGATTTCCCGGTACAGATCATGCAGATGGGCGGACTCGTGCAGCTTTGGGCCTTATGACCTTCAGCGCCGCATCGCCTGCACAGTTTGCGCCTGTCGGGGCCTTTGCAGTCCCACGACTTGTGTCCTGGTTCCAGACACCTGAAGCAAACCTCTGGTGGCTCGTGGAATGTCAGGTGACATACACACCAACCCACCTTTATGCTCCCTACTTTAACGGACTTTTTGACGTCCGCCACAGGTAGCTGAACCAAAGCTACCTGTGTCCCTGCTGGCCCTTTCCGTAGCTTAACGGCTGCGGCGGCCACCTGCACATCGCACTGTTGCCGCAGTGCCGTGACGAGCTCTTCCACTTCGGTGATCTCATCGATGTCCTTGACCTTCAGAGTCGCCTCATGTGTCAAAGCCCTCACCTGCACACCCTCACCAAGGACCTCTTCTGCCAGCCTCTTATAGGCGGCGCCCTTGTGCTCCTTCTGGCGCTTCAGCTCCAGGATCATCTCGCCCGTACGAGTACGTCTAATACTGCGTACGTCGGCTCCAAGACCCTCAAGCTTGGCGTCGCTTCGCATCATCTTCAAGACGTCCGAGTACTTGGACTGTTCCGTCTTGATGACGATAGCGTCGCCTTTCTCGCGCTTGGCACCTGCCCTCCTACGCCTTGGCTTGGCGTCCTGCGCTACTACCTGCGGATTCGCCTTCTTCTTCTTCCGCTCTACCTTCGTCCAAGGGGGGTCCTCCCCTTGGATCGCCCTACTCTGTGGCTGTTGAGGGCCCACTAGCGGTCGCAACCCCTTGTTCCCATCGTTCCGGGACGGGCCAGCCTTTTCAGGCCCACCCTTCCCAGCTTTCCGGGAACCCTGGCTGGGGTCCGACCTTCCGGCATTATTACCGACTTTCGGGGTAATGATTCGCCTGGCCTTGCGGGCACCGCCAGACAGCTCCTCGCCTGACGGTTGCCTCGCCCGCTTCTGCGATTGCTTGCCCCGTTTGTCGCGAGCAGTCGCTTCCGCCTTATTTGGACTTCCTGCGAAGGAGAAGGCCTCCGTTTGGGTAAACTTCGGCACTCTCTCATTTGCAGGCTCCGCTGCTGCAGCAGTCAGCAACGCGAGTGCCGCGTGCTCCTGCTTGGCATCGTCGATCGACGCCCTAAGTCGAAGCAAGGCCGTTTTCAGGTCCTTGCTTATGTTCGACTTAGTGGACGCAAAGTCGATGATTTTGCCAAGCTGCTGCTCAGCCACCTCTATTGCGGACCGTCCTTTGGATCCTCGGTTGACGGCCCTCAACAACCACGCTCCGTCCATAACCTCCACCGGCTGGCTTGCCGGGAAGTGGACTGGAGCACCCACGCTTGAGCTGCGTACGCAACTCCCAGCGCCTATCTCCTCACTTCTCCTTGTCGGAGATCTCATCAACCCACTTCTTGCGAAGGGGTTGATCCCACCACTACTTCCACCTGAATTTTGATTGCTTGATTTGTTTGATTTCATGATTAATCCCACGAGTCGCACGGGAAAGAATGTCCACCACGCCAGAGCCCTGCATTAACGCGGTAAGGGACAGCTTACTGTGGGGGGTGCCCAGGTACCCCACAGGCTCCGTTAAAGATCGAGCATCTTTTTCACCCCCTCGATCACTCATTCCTCAGCACGGGTCGCTTGACACCTTGAATTGGGGTTAGTAGTCCTATTCTTAGCCGGCGACTACGCGGCTGACTCGCAAGCGGGGGGGTGCGTCAGGCCCCAGGACTTTCGTCCCTGTATGTGTGTGTGTATGTGTACAAACGTACTCACGTCACTTTTCGGCAGTAAATCTCAACCGATTTTAATGACCGACGGTTCATTCGACGCGGAATCTGGTCTCATTGTTTGCTATTGAAAATGGTTCGGATCGGTCCAGCCGTTCCGGAATTATGGCCATTTAGGCGTTCCGGATCGGTACCCCAGGAAGGGGCTAGATATGAAAATGCAACAAACCCGCGCATGCGACACATCAAACCACGGCATTTTCGATAGTATGATAAACGGTAAGCAAGAAAATAGTCTCAGACCATATCTGAACCGGTAATGTTCCGGAACCGGTTCCGAAGGTCCCACCAGAAGTGGCCAAATATAAAAGTGAACCAAACCCATACATGCGACTCATCAAATCGCAGCTTTTTCAATAACCTGATGAACGGTTAGCAAGAAAATGGTCTCAGATCACATAAGAAACTACCGGTGTTCCAAAACCGGTTCCGGAGGTCCCGCCGAAAGTGGCCAAATATAACAGTGAAGCAAACCCAGGCATGCGACACATCAAGTCGCGGCTTTTTCAATAACTTGGTGAATGATACGCAAGAAAATAGTCTCAGACAACCTAAGATTCTACTGGTAGTGTTCCGGAACCGGTTCCGAGTGCCCCGCCAGATGTGGCCAAATATAAAAGTGAACCGAACCCATGCATGCGACACTTCAAATCGCGGCTCCTTAGGCTACCTGATGAATAGTTAGTAAAAAATAGTTTTAGATCATATTTGAGACAACCGGTGGTGTTCCGGAACCGGTTCCGGGTTCCCTCCAGAAGTGGCCAAATATTATTTTTTTGTCTTTATTAACGAGATTTTTTACTCGCAGAACCTACGTTTTGTGAATATGTCGGGAGTGGGATTCGATCCCAGGTCCTTGGCATGATAGTCTTGCGTTCTAACCATCAAACCAGGCCCGCTCCACCGCCAAATATTTAAGTGAACCAAACACATGCATGCGACACATCAAATCGCGGCTCCTTAGGTAACCTGATGAACGGTTAGCAAGAAAATAGTTTCAGACCATATTTGGGACAACCGATGGTGTTCCGAAACCGGTTCCGAGTGTTCTGCGGGAAGTGGCCAAATATGAAAGCGAACCAAACCCAATTCAATTCTCTTTGGCGTCTAAAATGACTTCGTAAAATTTTTGTGCGACTGGTTGCTCCCTCACGCACTGTAATGTGGTTGAAAGTTGAATGGGATTCAGTATGAAAAATTTCAGTTACTTGCATGTTTTTGTCAAATTTTACATGCATCTTGTAGCCAATGATAATAGAATATAGCGTGAGCAGAAGTGTGTAGAAAATACTTTGTCGAAAATCGTTAAGGTATCTGTGTTTGTGAAAAAGTTGTATCGTCTTGGTGTTGATCGGCCTCCAGTGATAGTGAAGGAGGTCAAGCTGTCAACTGAGAGGTCTGATATTTTTCAGCTCTGCCTATACGTTGAACATAACGTCGGAATATGTGCCATCAATAAGTTTAAAGTCAATTCAATGATGGCTCTGATAAAATTCTAAGTAAAGTATTCTCATGATTCAGGAACATTTCAGCTCACGTCAACGGAAACGTCATGAGTACATATTCGACGAGAAAGGCACTATCACCACTAGGTGGATCAATCCGGGTTTTTTTTGTCATGTCAAAGTTTGAAGAATGTTATTGTTCAAATTTATGTTGTGCCCTATAATTTAGTAATCTTTGTTGTGCCTATGATCTGTTATGATGGTCGATGTGTTCGTTATGCCCATTTCTGTTGATCCTCATTTTAGTACTGTTTTTATTATCTTTGAAAGTTGTCTTTCGTCCACATCCCTAGCACTATCAGCTTCGGTCCAAATAAGTCCAAATTAAAGAAAACCTTTCTTACACTCAATCGAAAAATGTAAAAATTTCTAATTTGTCATAAATAGTCTACGTTAGTCAAAGTCTAAGTAGTCAGTTTTGGTCGTCTTGATCACACGTTAGCTTCGAATCTATAAGCAAGCACTGTTAAATGCTGCACTTCCCACTATTAGTTTCTTAGTTATTTTAAATTGATATTGAAAATTAAAGAGAAAATTGAATCACGAAAGCACATCAAATGTTGAGAACTATGTATTAGCAAATTGAATACGTGAGATACGAATTATTTCATATTTGAATTAAATTTGTATTTGTATTTGTTAAAATTAATCGAATAGTGGGAAGCCCAGGAAACAGTTCAAAGTCTGCTGACTCAAAAAAGATTCCGAGGCTCGTCACAAAACACAAAAATTTGCATTATGATTCACAACGACTCTCGAAACCTTCCCAAACTCAATCGACCGGAACTGTTTTCTGGGTATAGAAACTACTAGGCCCCAGCAGGTCCCTCCTGTTTATCGAGCATTTCTGATAAATCAGCCATACTCCATCTGTAGCAGCCGGTTCGCAATGAACCGTTGGAGGCGCATTAAAGTGTTAAAGGTGATATTTTCATTACAAGAATTACAATTAACATCCTTCACTTTAATACCGTCGAACCCTGTGATCTTGGCCAGGGAACCCAGCCAAGGGAATTTTCTTCGTTTAAATTCATTTCAAGTAATAACTTGCAAGATTTTATTAGAAAAACGAATGTTCAAATTTTTGATTTTTTCTAGATATATGGGACAATATGGGGCACGGTGAATGGAGACCATTGATTTTTAGGGTACCCATTTACCGTGCCTTTTTGTTTCAATTAAAAAGTACGAGTAATCGCACTTTCTTGTTCAACTTACTTCGGTAATGCAAAATACATACCTGATATGTGAATTTAATTGCTTCTTGGTGGAATAAAAACGTTACTACATTTAGTTTATCGCTTAAATCACCTTAGCGCAGTTTTCGTTTTTTCCACTATGAATGCAGTGAACGAGCAGAAACCCGCTTCATGTAAACACACTTTAGTGTCAAAATGATACTTTTAAGTGTTTCTAATGAGCGTTTTAACATGGTAACAATACATTAGTGTTGTATTGGTGAAATTGAAGGGAAATTGTCATATCATTCAATCATAATATGGAAATAATGAAAAAATATTCGAAGGCACACGGTGAATGGCGTCTTGACGGTATGTTGGAGTCATTCTTGATTCCAAGCTTTCCTGGACACCTCATGTTGAGTTCAGAATCAAGAAAGCTTGTATGGCCTTCGGGCAATGTCGGCGAACCTTTGGTACAACTTGGGGTCCTAAACCAAGTATATCAAATGGATTTACACAACCGTTCTTCGTTCGATATTGGCCTATGGATGTCTTGTGTGGTGACAAATGGGCGAAGTGAGAACGGTCCAATCAAAATTAGGCCATCTCCAAAGGATGTGCCTAATGGCGATGTCTGGAGCGTTCTCTTCAACTCCCACGGCAGCGCTCGAAGTTCTCTTTGACGTTTCTCCACTACACATTCATCTCAAACAAGAAGCACTTTCTTGCACTTGCCGCCTAAGGTACTCGGTTTACTAAAGGGAACACGCACCTCGGTGTTTCCACTTTTGATGAATTGGGACAAAGTTGTCCTTTTTCCAAGTAATCTTACAATTGCTCGTAATTTTCCATATAGGGAATCGCGCCACTTGGGTGGTGATTCTATATTCGTCTGTTTTCCACTATAACTCAGTCAAATTTGAACCAATTGGCACAACTTTTGGAATGTGGTGAGATAGGTATAGTATCTACCCGTGTACAACATTTCAAGTCGATTGGTTCAAAATTGACTGTGTTATAGTGGCAAACAGACGAATATAGAATCACCGCCCAAGTGGCGCGATACCCTAGGACATTTTCCACAAAATTCCCTTCCCGAGAAGAGTGGACATCTAGATACTTGAAGAGAAGCATTTCTGACGGTATCGTATGTTACACTGATGGCTCCCTTCTCGAAGGTCGAACAGGTGCTGGTCTTTATTCTCACGAGCTAAGGCTGTATCAGTCTTACTCATTTGGTAGACACTGCACCGTTTTTAAGGCCGAAATCTTTGCTCTTATGTGCGGAGTGCAATCGACACTTCAGCAGTACGTTATGGGTAAAGTAGTATAGGGTAGCGAACCACTTGGGCAGCGGCCGATATTTTGGGCACTCTTCGCTATAACTCAGTCAATTCCAAACCAATTGATTAGAACTTTTGTTCACATATCTCATTGCGTTCCAAAAATTGTGTCAATTGGTTCAGAATTGGCTGAGTTATAGCAGAAAAGTGCCCAAAATAGGACCCCTGCCGAGATGGTTCCACTTCCCTACTTCTGTTCAGTTGCCAAATCTGTCAACGTAGAATTGCAGTTGAATCTGATAGCTGTTAATCCTGTTTAACTTAAGCTCTCAATGCAGTCGACTAAAATAAAAGTCTTCATGAGCGATTCCCAAGCATCAATGACAGCTGAGTACAGCTCATTTAGCCAAAATTTTCAGACCCTGGTTCAACAATAAAATTGGAAGGGGAATGGTTGATAGGAACTTTGCTTACAAGCAATGAAAGCAAACAAGAAATACTGACTTACAACTTCAATATTAACGTTTACAAAATAAGCTAACAAATTTGATTTTAAAAGCAAAACAGCACTTTCACATATCACGTGTCAATACTAGTTTACCTCCAAAAACTTTATGGAATGAACTCCAAAATATTGAAGTTTGGAAAACAGATGATAAAATTTCAATAATTTTAGTTTTTAATTAAAGGGCTTTTACATGAATTTGTATTACTGAACTAATACAAATTTGATGTTGTTCATCACTAAATTGCTAAACACAACCCGTTTGAGAAATACCTACCCAAACTAAACGTTGTACTTTTTTCCTTTCTTCCGAATTTCTTCCAGATCTGTGCGCTGCTGGACCCCAACGCCAGTGTCGTAGTGTGTAGTAGCATAGGATATACTGCGGGAAGCACAAAAAAGTGAGTGAGATTCCCGTTAGGTCGATCGGACTCTGCCTGCCGGTCGGTCGGTTGGCGGTGCCATCGAAGAGCTAGCGCGCGCGGCCGCCACACTGCAGCCATCGTCGTCATATCAAACAAGGCAAGCCGTCTTCTTGACGGTGGTCGGTCGGTCGGTCGGTCCTCTGTACCGTGCTCGACGACTCCGAGACTCGAGCGCGAGTGTCGGGTTTGCCCTTTGGCTGCCTCATTCTACCTCTGAGTGGTGTGTGGACTGTGGAGCCTCAACTCGACGGATGGAAGACGGGAACTGGCGCGAGAACTGAAACCACTACCACAACAGTCAGCGCGCGGACAGACCCGTTTCGAGGTCTTGTTTTTTTGTTTGGTATTTTCTTGCCGAAGACAGGCAGCCAGCCGGGAGTGATTCACTGGGAGTGAGTTAGTGAGCGAGTGAGTGCACAAGCATAGAGAGAAAGAGCATAAAAGTGATGGATTAACACATAAAAGGTGCTAAAAAATTCTCGGAAAACTTGGTAAGGCAGGTTTTCCTCTCGCATGCCTCAGGCCCGCGCCGATCCGGTGGAAGCGGTGGTGAAAGAGAAAACGGAACGGTCTCACCGTTGCTGGCGTGTCAACATTGTCAAAAACCTCCGAGACCAAAGTGAAATTAGCGTCGTTTAGCGTCGGCTCGGCGGCGGCAACCGCGTAAGAAGAAAGAACACCTCCTAAAGCCACCATATCACATAGTAGGCTGCGTAGGGAAGGCGCGCGCGGGTGAAAAGTTTGAAGAAGCAAAAGAAGAAGAGGATGATGGATTGTTGAAGGTGTGAAAGGATGTTGAAGATTTCCCCCGCGGCTACCTAGCTGGGGATCCATCATAAAAAAGGATCACTGATTCATTACCTGGAACGCGGGGACCGCCGTGTTTGAAATGGATGGCCAGTTTTGTGCGGGGTCGCGTTGCTTTGTGTGTGTATGGGATTGTGACACTCACGACGGCCAAGGATTGTGAGTGAAAAGTGGCTACAATAGCAATAACAGTGAATGAAACAGCGGAATAGCGGCACGAAAGGCAAGAAGAGAAAATGATAGTACTCCACTACTCGCCTACTGGGGTTACCTATACCAGTGTATATGCAGATGTGAATTAACCTCCGAGAAGAAAGTTGAATTTTGTTATTATTGTTGGTGTTATAACAGAGAAGAACCGTGTGTATACAGCACACGCTTGCTGAGATTGTGTATACAACAAGGTGCCGAGATTGCTAGCTTGACTGGCTTGCTTAGCTGGCCTGCCCTCCCTCCTTTAGGGGTGTTGTAACTCGGAAGGAAATATTCGAGAGTGTTATAATACTGTAGTAGCACCCGACCCGACATTGTCAAAGAGGTGGCGACGAGAAGCGCATAAAACACCCTTCTCAAGAACGCGCGCGCCCCTGGTGAAATTATGTAATCCTTCGGCACGGATTCTGACTCCGTGATTGATGAGCTTCTAGCTGCCCTGGCTGGTCTGCAATGTTCCTTCGTCTTTGCCAGCAGCTACACCAGTAGTCGACGGCGACTACGCGATGGAGATTCAACGATCGAAGCAGGTATGTCAGTCAGTTTTTAGCCGCGCAAATTTAGGTCACCCATTCCCTTCTCTTTCGCGTACGTTGGACGGTTTTTTGGTTTGGTTTGGTCTGGGTTCGGTGCGAGTAGGTGCCATCCTCCTATACGGGGTTGGTCCGACTACTGACTGGTGGACTGGTGGTACCATCGCACCAGCAGAGTACGATTTTGTGTGAGTTGTAAAGTCGGTTTTATTGCTGGCCGGTGTGGTTTTATTTGTTCACACGGTGTAGTAGGTACCTATTGTTTTCAATTGGGAATTGCGCGCTCTCCGTGTAATGAAAACTGAAATTGCACTGCCAAGCAGATGGATGTGTTGTGTACGTTGCTTCGTTTGTGCTTCGGTGTATGTCGTTGTTTGAAACTTTCATTAAAGCGAATGTATTTCACCGAACATGGAAGTAAGAGGTCATCTTTCGGTTCCGAAAGCGTTGATGGAAAATAATACATTTGCGTAAAAATAAACAAACACCATACTATGTTCATATGAAGAAATTTTAGGGAAATTTGATTAGTGGTTTCACCATTCGATTGAATTACTCCAGTACATTTACTGGAATTATAGTAAAATAGAGCTATTTAGAATTAAGGCTTTTCCTTCAACAGAAAATACTGATAGAACTTTAAAAATTCATATCACATGCAGTTATTCCAATAGAACAAGTGCTCGTGCCTGTACATAAGTCAAATACTAATACAAAATTAGTGGGCCTTGACCTAGATAAGATCAACTTTTGATTGAACACAGATCATTCTTGTAAAAATACCTAAACTGGAAGCTTGTAATTATTTCACCAAAAAAACTGGGATAAACCGACACAATATTCCTGCGAAGCCCATTCTGAAGATGTCCAAGAGAATCTCGGAAGTGATCTTCATTCTCCAGATAGCAGAAACCACAGGGTTTAAAAATTTTGATTATCGAACTTTCATGTACCTCGGATTTTTCTTTAGAGAATGTTAGAATTTCGACTATAATTTATAATTGCAAAATTTGAAAATATTCTATCGGGGAAAATTTGAGATAGATGAGTTTTTAGCTATTTCCCATACTAAAAATCAGTAATTACTATTTTAGCCCAAAAAACGTCCCATACAAAATGTATGGAAAAAATTTCGCCGATGAAATATTTTCTAGTTTTCCGATTATGAATATATAGCCCAAATACTAATCATTTTCGAAGAAAAATCCGAGGTACCATCAGGGTACCAGATTCCGCTCATCTAAGGCCAGTTTTGCAGAAAAACATCATCTGCTAAATGACTGGTGAGTCAGATTGTAATATTTTTGCATTTTAAGTTAGTTTAATCTAAGTACAATCAGATACAAAACAAGACTTATGTAGAACTTTTCATAAAAGTTTGATTTTATTACAATTTGTGTGAGACCAAAGTGGTCCTAATTCCGCTCATGGACAAATGTATGCCATCTTTTAAATAGACTTTTGCGGAAAAGTGAATTATTTTTGCAACTCTATGTTTTTACAATTATTTTTTCCTGTTCAGCGGGAGTGTATAATAGTGATTGAATACACTGTGTACTAAAATCGACAGTTTTTACAATTTTCACGTATTTTTTTGCGTGAGCGGCTATTCCTCCTCTCCTCTCCTCTTCTTGGCGTAACGTCCTCACTGGGACAAAGCCTGCTTCTCAGCTTAGTGTTCTATGAGCACTTCCACAGTTATTAACTGAGAGCTTCCTCTGCCAATGACCATTTTGCATGCGTATATCGTGTGGCAGGCACGAAGATACTCTATGCCCAAGGAAGTCAAGGAAATTTCCTTTACGAAAAGATCCTGGACCGACCGGGAATCGAACCCGTCACCCTCAGCATGATCATGCTGAATACCCGTGCGTTTACCGCCTCGGCTATATGGGCCCTGTTATGAGCGGCTATTGGAACACATAAAATTTCCTACAGCTTTTTTGGGTCCAATAGCCGCTCAAAAAATTTAACTGTTTTGTTTTTAAAATTTATGTTATTTGGTAAATATTGCATAAAATGGCTTTGCTCTCATTTAATTTATATTGTCCAAGAATATCAGCGACGAAAAGGGGGTATTTATGCGTGGAAACTTGATTTTTGCAACAGTGAGCGGCTATTGGGTCATGAGCGGCTACTGGTACACTGACGGTACATGAATGTTCGATAATAATCGAAATTTTGACACCGTGAACCACTACGAGCTCAGGATAAAACAAAATGAACAATCAATCAAGAAAATTCAAGCCAGCACTGGTGCAAGTGGAGATGTCCTAATCGTCGGTAAAATATGCAATACAGAAGTAGAAACCTGCCTTGGCTGCTTTGCAAATACCGTAAGCATGGTTCTCATCACCCATACAATTTAAAGAGTTGAAAATAGTACTTATTACTTATTATCAGTAAGACTATGCTGAAGTGTGTGGGTTCGATTTACACACCATTTTTTTTTAAATGCTTCCAGCACAAAAAAAAATCAGCAAAACAAATTTCTGAATTTCAGCAATATTTTTGCTGAATTTCAGCACAACGTTACTGATTAACTGTCAAAACTGCTGGATGGTTCAGCAAGTTGAAAAACAATTGCTGATACTCAGTAAATTCGTATTGCTGAATGCAATCAGCTCAAAGAAAATCAGCAAAATTTGCTGAATACCAGTAAACAAAATTTGCAGTGTCCAGGATCTTTTTTTATTTATTTTACATGGTTATGAGCGCAATCTTTCAAGAAATTCCGGGTGAAATCTCTGACGGAACTCTGGAAGTAATATCTGAAGGAATTCCGGGACAATTTACTGAAGAAATCTCTGCAATCCATGAAGGAATACTGAAAATCTCCTAAAGGAACTCAAGAAAAAACTTCTAAAAAAAGCTTGGAAGGTATTTCAGAATGAATTCTAGAAGAAATCTAGGATCCTTGAGGAATTTTGGAAATCCGGGAAGAATTAATGAAGGTATCGCAGAAAAAAATATCTGAAGAAATCTCTAAAAAAATCCAGAAGGAATCTCCAAGTAAATCTCTAAAAGAGGAATCCCGGGGGAAATCCGTAAAGAAATTCCGGGGGGAATTCCTTAGAAGAATAACTGAAATAATCTCGGGAGGACTTACCTACAGGAATCCCAGGAAGATTCATTGAAAGAATCTCATGTGAACTCAAAGGAGGAATTCTTGAAAGAAGTCCTGATTCATTAAAAATTTCGACATTTTTTGGTATATTATATATAATATCTGGTGTAAAAATAACACTGTGGTATGCCTGCTGTATTTACACTGTGTAAATGCTGTATTTACACTGGTATACACTGTGGTATGCCTGCAAAAAATGGGCTAAAACTATCAATGTCGCTTACGTCACTTTGCAGAATTATGTCAGTGAAGGAATCCACGTAAGAAGTACGGGAGAAATACCCTAAAGAATTTCTAAAATATCTTTAAATAATCCCCAAAAGAATCTCAAAGAATCCCGCAAAAGAATTCTTGAAAAATCCCAGACAATCATTAAAAGAAGCCTTGGCGAAATCTCAAGAGAATTATAATTCCTAAACGGAATTCCTGTAAGGGAGGCATTCTTAACAGAATTCTGGAGGTATCCTTGATAAAATCCCAGGAGAAATATCTAAAAAAAATAGCGAAGTATCAATGAAGGCATCTAGGAAAGAATTCCGATACGAGTCCTGGGAAAAATCCTGAAGAAATTCATAAAAGAATTTCGGGATAAAAACAAGAAGAAATCCCGTGAGGAATCTCGGAAGGAAACCAGGAAGGGATTACTAATGGAATCTATGCAGAAAGACTGGAGGAATCCCTAAAAGGATCGCTTAATAAATCGTGGGAAGAGTTCCTGAAGGATGTCGGAAGGAGTCCTGGTAGAAATCCCTAATTCCGGAGAATCCCAGTAGGAATCATTGGAAATCCCTAAAGAAACCCCGGACAAACCCTATGAATGATCCTGAAAGAATTCCTGATGTATTCTCGGAAATCATCCGTGAAATTCTTAAAGAACCCCGGTAGAAATCCCTGATGGAATACCGAAGATATTCATAAAGGAACCTCCGAAGAGTATCATGAAGGAACCCATGAGGAATCGACAGAAGTCAGGAGATATCCCTGATAGAATCCCAGGAGAAATATCTAAAGAAAACTCGCGAAGTATCAATAATGGAATCTTGAATACAATTCCGGGAAAAATCCAAAAGAAATCCATAAAAATTTTGAGAGAAATATAAAAAGAAGACCTTATTGAGTCGCGGGAGACATTCCTGAAAGGATGTTGGAAGGTACTCCGGATGAAATCCTTAAAAACATCCCGGACAAGTCAACGTCAAAACCAACTATTTATCGTGTTTCGAAGGACTGTCGTAATAACAAAAACGCGAAAAACGAAACGAAATGCGGTTGCCTAACAAAATTGAGTGTCAGAACACCAAGAACACAAAAACAAGGTTAATCTTCAAACTCGCTAATTGGCACGAAAATTTTAGGTTTCAAACGTGATAGTCCAATCGGATTTTGAGAAAAAACGTATAATCTAAAATGTACACCAAAATATACACAGCAACAACTTGAAAAATACTAGCAAAATAATTATTGTCGTAGTGCACTTCGTTTTGAACATTTTTCTAGAAAAAAGCGAAAAAAAAACACATTTTGGGATGTATCCAAGCGTATGATGTAAGACAATGGCTGGAAACCTAAAAATGAGCAACGATTGCTAAATCGAATCAAATGAAAGATGAAAAAATCGACGTAGACCCCGTCTAGAACCTAATTCATCTGGCTTGCCGCATACTGCTAACAAAAATAATATAGTGAGGACCCGATTTTATTCCCAACCTGGATATGGGTGGGGATACTTAGGGTCCCTATAGTCACAGCTGTAAAGGTGTGGGTATTCAGCATGACCACGCTGAGGGTGACGGGTTCAATTTCCGTTTGTTCCAGGAACTTGTCGTAGTGTAAGCTCTCTGTTAACTCTTCAGGTGCGCCGTTGTAAAAAGTACAACACCTCCAAAAACCTCGCTTGTCGTCTAATGCGCGAGCGTGGTGCAGTTTTATACCCCGGACAGACATGTGATACGAGTGTGATTCCTGTACAACGGTACGCAGTGTCAAGAAAATTCTAACAAGACTGACTTGAACTGAGAGAATTTTCAGTATGGCACTCATTTCAAGCGCAATTGTACAGTGATTCTTGTATCATATGTGTGTCATAAGTATTAGATCAAACAGGCGGGCGCCCTCAAAGGTTAATAACTGTGGAAGTGCTCATAGAACACTAATCTGAGTAGCAGACTTTGGCCCAGTTGTGACGATACGCCAAGAAGAAAAAAGATTTCTTTAAGAATCCCTTTAGAAATTATTCTATGGATATCTCCAATGCTAAGAGTTCTAGTAAAATTCTCCAAAAAATCATTCAAAGATTCTTCTAAAGGAATAACAAATTCCTCTAGAACTCTCTCAGAATATCATTCAAAAATTTTTCCTGGATTACCTAACAGGACAAGCACATATATCACAATTCAGAGCGCATATTTGGCCCTAAAGGGTTCAAAAATTATCGGTAATATTAGAATCATGTGTGGTTCGTCGAAAAAAAATTACATGTTTTTTTGAGCCCCACACAGTTTTGTACTGCCCGAATTGGCTCCATTCCCGCTGCCTTTCCGGTTCAATTTCCAAAGCGCTCTGAGCCGAAAACCCCTGACTCGTGTCCAGAATACATACACTTTAGACTGAAAGCGGTTTCGTCAGAAACCGAAATGCACGTTGGAAAATCTATGAACGAATCTCTGTGGAAGAATCTCTAGAGAAACCTCAAAACATCCCAAAAGGATCACTGGATAAATGCTTGTAGAAATGCCAGGTGAAATTTCTTGAGGAATCCCCGAGGAATTGCAGTACGAAACTATACAGCAATTCCTGAAGTAATCTCTTAAGTTATTTCTATAGTTACCTTTAGATGAGTTCCCTGATAAATATTTCGAGTAGTTTCTGCAGGAATCCCTAGTGCATTCCCTTTAGAAATTCGTTGAAGCATCCGTTGATGAATTTCTGGATTAAATCTCTAAATAAACGACTGTTGGAATTTCAGATGAAATTTCTGGATAAATTTGATAAATGCATGAAGGAGAACCCTAGCAGAAAAAACTTGAGAAATTCTAGCATGAGTTCCAGGAGAATTCCAAGCAAGAACTTCTAGAATAATTTCTGCAGGGATTCTGTAAGAAAGAAAAAAAATAAATGTATGAAGCATTAGCAAAAAAATATTCCGTAGGAATACCAAGAGGAACTCCCGGGAATCCTTAGAGGAAGCCTTGTAGGGGAATCTATAGAGGAAACTTTGATAAATATCTAAAAGCATCCAACGAGTACGTTTTTTTTTTAATTTATTCGAGCGCTGCCATAGGAGTTGAAGATAACGTTCCAGAAATCGTCATTGAGCACATCCTTTGAGATGGCTTAATTTTGATTGGATTGTTCTCACTTTGCCCTTGTGTCACTAATCAAGACATCCATATGCCAATATTGATAAGTTGTGCCAAAGGTTCGGAGGCATTGCTCAAAGGCCATGCAAGCTTTCTTGATTCTGAACTCAATATGAGGTGACAAGGAAAGTTTGGAATCAAGAATGACTCCTACATAATTTACCGGTTCAGTCACATTGATTTCAGTATCAATGAGACGCATACGTCGAACGCCATTACGCCGTTTTGTAAGCTGTTCGAACCCGTATGAAGTTGATCATCAATATTAACTTCTTTTCTCGATCAGCCTAGATAGCTGTGTAGTGTCGGTAGCGATTGTCTCAATTGGCTAATGGAATCGAATGGCAATCGAACATGGAACTCAATTGGCTAATGGACACTACGGACCGCTTGTTCCGGCGGTAAGAATCCATCAACAGGTGACCCCTAATTCATGGTGTGATGCGGCTTTATGCTTACCGTGCCTAGGAATGAATGGCTAGGGGGGTCTAATAAAAACCTAACCGCTAACGGTTAGGGGTACCAGGGCGCCCTCCACAGTATGTTGCCCTTACTGCGCTATCCGGAGCAATGGAGCAGTGTACCTTGTGTTTCTCCGAGATAATCAGCTGGATTTCTGATGCGGAAGTTCTGGAATGCTTAGTCAGCACACACTTCCCCGGATGTGTGGATATTACATCTTTGGATGAACCTGGGGCCCATATAGCCGAGGCGGTAAACGCACGGGTATTCAGCATGACCATGCTGAGGGTGACGGGTTCGATTCCCGGTCGGTCCAGGATCTTTTCGTAAAGGAAATTTCTTTGACTTCCTTGGGCATAGAGTATCTTCGTGCCTGCCACACGATATACACATGCAAAATGGTCATTGGCAGAGGAAGCTCTCAGTTAATAACTGTGGAAGTGCTCATAGAACACTTAGCTGAGAAGCAGGCTTTGTCCCAGTGAGGACGTTACGCCAAGAAGAGGAGAGAGGAGGAGGAGGATGAACCTGATGTCTTTTCTTGTTGTTATGATTCCCTGGCGTCGGCTCGCAGTATTAGTAACTATAGAATCGATTGAGTGGGCACTTAATAGCTTTGCTCCTTTGAAATCTCCTGGAGCAGATGGGATTTATCCTATTTTGCTTCAGAAAGGATTTTATTATTTCAAACATGTTTAAATAAAAAAATGTTTGCAGTTTTGCTAAAGGGTATATTCCCAAATCTTGGCGGGATATTACTGTGAAGTTCATTCCGAAAGTGGGTCGATATCGAGACAGCATTCGCTTAAAAGCAATCCTGCTTCGGTGTTTGCTTAGATTTCGAGAGTGCCTTTGACAACGTGCCTTTCGATACCATATTGGAAGCCGCACGGAGTAATTGTATATCTCCAATGATTTTCAATTGGATTCATCAAATGCTCAAAAACCGATATCTCTTCTCGACATTGCGTCTAGCAGGGATTAGGAAATTGAGTGTTTGTGGATGCCTCCAAGGGGGAGTCTTGTCACCGCTTTTGTGGAATCTCGTAGCAGATACGCTATCGAGGCAACTCAATAATAGCGGTTATCCTACTTATGGTTTTGCCGACGACTACCTAACATTGTTAGCACTTTTTTCGACCTGATGCAAAGCGCCCTTCAGGTAGTTGAGGGTTGGTGTCGCCAATATGGCCTTTCGGTAAATACGAGTAAAACATCTATTGTTCTTTTTACGGAAAGGCGAAACCGTAATGACGTTCGATCTTTGATTCTGAAATCGATGTGACTGAACAGGTAAAGCACGTTGGAGTCATTCTAGATTCCAAGCTTTCCTGGACACCTCATATTGAGTTCAGAATCAAGAAAGCTTGTATGGCCTTCGGGCAATGCCGGAGAACCTTTGGTACCACTTGGGGTCTAAAACCCAAGTATATCAAATGGGTTTACACAACTGTTGTTCGTCCTATATTGGCTTATGGTTGTCTTGTGTGGTGGCAAAAGGGCGAAGTGAGAACGGTCCAATCAAAATTGGGCCATCTCCAAAGGATGCGCTTAATGGCGACGTCTGGAGCGTTCTCTTCAACTCCTGCGGCAGCGCTCGAAGTTCTCTTTGACGTTGCCCCACTACACATTCATCTTTAACAAGAAGCACTTTCTTGCACTTACCATCTACGGGTACCCGGTCTACTAGAGGAAATTCCTGTGAACCGCAGTTCAACACACACCTCGTTGTTTCCATTTTTGGTGAATTGGGACAAGTCCTTGCTCCAAGCGATCTTACAACTGCTTGTAATTTCCCATATAGGACATTTTCCACGAAACTCCCTTCCCTGGAAGAGTCTGGAAAGATGTATTTCAGACGGCATCGTATGTTACACTGATGGCTCGCTTCTCGAAGGTCGAGCAGGTGCTGGTGTTTATTCTCGTGAGCTAAGGCTGTATCAGTCTTACTCACTTGGTAAACACTGCACCGTTTTATAGGCCGAAATCTTTGCTCTTAGAGGATTCTTTTACCTTATTCCGAAGCAGTTCATGGGGTCCAACCTGGCCAAACTATCTGTGACTGAGCCAAGCCCTTGAAAATTATTTCAAAGGATCTTTCAAGTACCTTGCTAAAACTATAAAGCTTTTCATTTGATGTCACACTCCGGTGTTTCCGTAACCAGGGGCACCACTCACAATACCACCCCGGATAAGGCCACCGATATCTCTATATTGGTTCATATCCATTTCAACACCCACGATGTCATGCCTCCCAGCTGTTGTGAATAGCAGTGGTTTTGTTGATCGAACTCATCCAATTAAAAGTTGAAAGTCAATTTCTTTCCATAAACAAAGCTGGTTGCTGGTGGTGCCTACACCCACTACTATACATAGTCCCGACAGCTCAGCTACGGTATCAGGATCCGTTGCCACTGGGTGTTTTTCCTCAGGAGCACTCAATTCGTATGAAAACCATCCATCTTCCTATTCGCCCAGTCAACTGCGCGCGAAATCATCGTTGGGTGGATATGTTTTGATTCCCAATTGGATCCTAATCCCAACCAACCAACGCTACGGCTCCGGCTCCCCAAGAATACAGATGGGTGTGAGGGTGGCGGCGGCGCGAACAGCAAGCAGCAGTAGGCTCTCTCTAATAAATACTTGTGCCGATTCCCGACGAAGCATATCGCCCCGTCGCCGTCATCGCCGTTGTCGTCAAACTGATGAGCCGTTTCGTTTTTGCACCCGTTTCCGGGAAATTCATTCCGCAGGCAATCAAACAAATTGAAAAGTTTGAGCAAGCTTGTGAAGTTTTCGGTTGACTGCCGGTGTCGCATTGTGGCACGGAGCTCATGCCGCCTGCCAGGCCCGTCGGAGTTGGTTGCTTTAGATTTTAGAAGAAGGCTATGATATTTTTCCTACTTGGGGTTGTTCATATGGTGAAAAAGGGGGAGGAACGGGGGTTATTTTGTATGTGTTTCCAAAACATACAAGAAAGAGGCATGAGTTGCCTTCGCGAAACAAAAGCATGGTTGTGAGCTTTCATTGAAAAAGTTTTCCTTTATAATGTTATTTGAATGGTTTGATTATTCGAGACAGAAGGTCTTCCAGAAAAGTTTATTTAGAAAATCCTTTCTTTATTGAAAGTACTTTCACAATACGTTGGAATGTATCTTGAATGTGAATAGAGATCCAATGTAGTACTATTTATATTATTTAGAAGTAAAACATGATTGTTCACATAGAGCGGATGTGGTGTGATAGTTAAAGAACGAGTCTATCACGTCGAGGACTTGGGATCGAATCCCTTACTTACCTTACCGATCAGGCTAAGGCTGGGTGGCCTCTGCTGTACATAGTAGCCGTCTCCATTCCACTCGGTCCATGGCTGTTTGTCTGCAGTTCCGCACTCTGCGTAGGGTCCGCAGATCGTCCTCCACTTGGTCGACCCACCTAGCTCGCTGCGATCCACGTCTTCTTGTACCGGTCGGATGACTCTCGAGAACCATTTTAGTCGGGTTGCCATCCGACATCCTGATGACGTGACCCGCCCACCGTAGCCTCCCGATTTTCGTGGTATGGACGATGACTGGTTCTCTCAGCAGCTGATGCACTGCCTATGATCGCATATCAGTCCCATATTTGCTGGGTTTCCTATTCATATGGGACAATTATGCGATCATAGGCAGTGCAGCTCGTGGTTCATTCGCCTTCTCCAAGTCCCGTCTTCCATCTGCACTCCGCTGTAGATGGTACGCAACACCTTCCGTTCGAAAACCCCAAGGGCGCGTTGGTCCTCTGCACGTAGGGTCCATGTTTCGTGCCCATAGAAGACGACAGGTCTAATCAGCGTTTTGTAGATAGTTAACTTCGTGTAACGGCGAACTTTATTCGATCGTAGAGTTCTGCCTCTGAATTTCTCTGCTGGTGTCGTTGTCGGCGGTAACCAGTGAGCCCAAGTACACGAATTCTTCAACCGCTTCCATTTCATCACCGTCGATATGAATTCGGGGTGGCGGGCGCGGTGATTCCTCTCTGGAGCCCTTTGCCATCATGTACTTTGTCTTCGACACATTAACCCTCCCTTGGCATTAGGGTCATTTTTGACCCAAACCGTGCACTACCTCAGCGAGCTGCTGCCAACGTAATGCAAAAGGAAGGTTAATGACTAATCCGATTCGCCTGGGTTCACTCTTTAGTCGGATGTACGTTTCCGCCATCGTCTCAAATGTACGAGCAATAATATCAATATCATCAGCGATACCAAGCAGCTGAACGGACTTCGTGAAAATCGTACCACTCGTGTTAATCACCTTGCCGTAACCCTCTGCGAGATTCGAAGGGACTCGAGAGTGTCCTTGATACTCGAACTACGCACATCACTCGATCCATCGCACTATGGGCCAGAATTCAAAATTTCGCGACAAAAGTCAAATAAGTTGTTTTTCTAAGATCAATCAATTTTCATATTTGTATGATTATTTGGTCTATGTTTGATTATATACCGACTGATTTTTTCGATTTGTAACAAAATTGTATCGTTTTTTGTATGGAGAAACTTCTTATAAGCGGAAATTCTCGATTTTAACCAATATTTAGAAAAATGTTGTTTTTGTGCCCAACAAGTAGAACGCATACATTTCCGAAAAGTAAATATAGTATATTTTGCATATTTGGTGCACAAATTGCGATGCTTTTAAGTTTAAAAAGAAAATTTTACAATATTTACTCAAATTTTACGGTTTTTTTGCCAATGTGTTCCAAAAGTAGAAGTATTCGACCGTATTCGACATGCAACCGGTCTAGGATGCTAGTTTGGACTCTTATTTTTCGAATGCTTCCGGACTTTTTTGCGGGAGTTTGCGGGAAACCAAGTTAGAGTGATTTTAGTGCTTGCTTTAATTTTTCAATATTTCACGCTGGGCTTCAATAATCATCTAATCTTGCCATTACGACGCAATGACTTTATGACTTGCGAAACAATATACATAGCAACAAACAACTACCATTCTGGAAGATTTTGTTTCAGATATAAATGTGATTATAAGCTTTTAAATCAAGACCACACACTTACTCAATGTGCAAAGTATATCAATCCGTGTGATCAATATGTTATAAAAAATTAAAATTAATCCAACGTACATACTTATGTACAGATGGATACATTATTAATGAAATTAGGGCCAAATCCACAGCTCAAGTGAAATTTTAACTCACGACCCTTATATGCTATACAAGTGCTTTACGGACTTAGCTACCGAGCCAATTAATGACACGGCATTTTGAATATTTCAAGGAAAATCAAATATTTTTATTTATCCATCCCACTCGCACATATGTACGAAGAGCGAGCGTAATTTATTTATTGTACAAATACCGGCTCCGAGTCATTTAGCCGACTGTTATTTGGATGATTGCCGCTTGGCCGAACGCCATTTGGCTGAAAGGGTCATTTGGCCGAACGCCATTTGGCTGAATGCCGTTTGGCTGAAGAAGAAACGATCGTGCCACTGTTCTCCACGTCAATATAACTCAAAATAATCGCCTATGATTAAAAGGAGGAAAATTCTCTGATAAAATATTGACAGTTTTAACGCCAACTAACCCCTGAATTGCAAAACTAGAAAGAATAATCAATGGTTGGAGGAAGGAAAAAGGAACAATTAATGATGATCAAATTGGAAGCTAGAATGTGAAAAGGGGTCTCTGAATTATTTTGAACATAATTCGGCCAAGCGACATTCGGCCAAATGCCGGACATCTGAAACACTTGAGCAGCGGATTTTTTCACCGAAAACTTATCCCTGTATACATAAATTGAGCTTATTAAAAATCATACATTCGTGTGGTCAATTGATGTACCGAAACTTTGCACTTTGAGTAAGTGTGTGGTATTGATTTAAACACCTACAATCACAGTCTTACCTGAAACGAATCCTTTGTTGCGTATTGTTTCGCAACCCATAAAAAGATAGCGTCGTTATGGCAAAAATGGATCTTAGTGTTAATGGTTATTGAAGCACAGCGTAAAACATAGATTTGTAAAATTAACGCATGCACTAAAATCACTCTATCTTGGTTCCCCGCAAATTCCCGCAAAAAAAGTCCGGTAGCATCCGAAAAAGAAGAGTGTCAACTAGCTTCCTAGACCAGTTGCATGTCGAACACGGTCGAATACTACTACTTTTTGAACAAATTGGCAAATAAACCATAAAATTTGAGTAAATATTATAAAATTTTAATTTAAACTTAAAGATATCGCAATTTGTGCATCAAATATGCAAAATATACTAAATTTACTGGAACTCTTTATCTTTTCTTTATGGCTCGACATCTCCACTGGGACTTGGCCTGCCTCGCTTCAACTTAGTGTTCTTTGAGCACTTCCACAGTTATAAATTGAAGGGCTTTCTTTGCCTGCCATTGCATGAATTTGTATATTGTGAGGCAAGTACAATGATACACTATGCCCAGGGAGTCGAGAAATTTTTCCCGACCGGAACCGGGTATCAAACCCGCCGATTCCAGATTGGCGATTCATAGCCCTAACCACTAGGCTAACTGGAGACCTGCTGTTGGGAAATGTAGGCTTTATATTTGTTGGGCACATTGTTCACCACAAATAACATTTTTCTTAATATTGGTTAAAATTGAGAATTTTCGCATACAAGAAGTTTCTCCATACAAAAAACGATGCAATTTTGTTACAAATCAAAAAAAATCAGTCGGCAAACAATCAAACATAGCCCAAACAATCATACATATATAAAAATAGATTTATCTAAAAAAAAAAACACAACTTTTTTGAATTTTGTCGCGAAATTTTGATTTCTGGCCCATAGTGCATCGTCGCCTTGATCAACCGTATCAGTTTATCCGGGAATCCGTATTCGTACATAATCTGCCATAGCTGTTCTCGATCGATTGTATCATACGCCGCTTTGAAATCGATGAACAAGTGATGTGTGGACACGTTGTATTCGCGGCATTTCTGCAACACCTGGCGGATGACGAACATCTGAGCCGTTGTTGCGCGTTCACCCATGAATCCAGCCTGGTATTGCCCCACGAACTCTCCTGCAATCGGTGATAGACGGCGGCATAAAATTTGAGAGAGTATTTTGTAGGCAGCGCTCAGTAGTGTGATCGCGCGATAGCTCCCGCAATCCTTTTTGTAGATGGGACACACGATACCTTCCATCCATTCCTCCGGTAATACTTCCTCCTCCCTAATCTTGGTAATGACC
This sequence comes from Aedes albopictus, assembly GCF_035046485.1. Taxonomy (NCBI): domain Eukaryota; kingdom Metazoa; phylum Arthropoda; class Insecta; order Diptera; family Culicidae; genus Aedes; species Aedes albopictus. The sequence goes on along the minus strand of NC_085138.1, from coordinate 110,911,246 downwards.
CAGTGTATTGCTCTCACCAGTGCTTCTCCACCGTATTTTAGAAGCTCGCTTGGTAGTTGATCTGACCCAGCGGCTTTGTTGTTTTTCAACCGGCCAACCTCCTCCTCAATCTCTTGGAGGTCAGGGGCCGGAAGTCTTTCGTTCTGTGCACATAATCCAAAATCTGTTACCACCCACCTTCGGTACTTGCAACGTCGCCATTGAGGTGCTCATCGTAATGCTGCCGCCACCTGTCGACCACCTCACGCTCGCTCGTGAGAATATTCCCGTAATTATCTCGGCACATGTCGGCTTGCGGCACGAAACCTCTGCGCGAGCGGTTCAGCTTCTCGTAGAACTTTTATGTGTCCTTAGTGCGGTACAGCTCTTCTATCGCTTCGCGATCTCGTTCTTCCTGCTGGCGCTTCTTCATCCGGAAGACTGAGTTCTGCCTGTTCCGCGCCTGTTTGTAACGTGCCTCATTCGCTCTCGTACGGTGTTGCAGCATTCTCGCCCATGCTACATTCTTCTCGTTTTTCAACTGTTCACATTCGCCGTCGTACCAGTCGTTTCTGTGATTCGGACTCGCGGAACCTAGTGCTGTAGCCGAGGTACTACCTATGGCGGATCGGATGTCCCTCCAGCCATCTTCAAGTGTAGCTGCGCCAAGCTGCTCTTCCATTGGTAGGGACACTGCTAACTGCTGCGCGTAGTCTTGAGCCACTTCTACGTTACGCAGCTGCTCGATGTTGAGTCGCGGCGTTCGACTTCGACGCGTGGTGATAACTGTCGAAAGTTTTGAGCGCATGCATACAGCTACTAAGTAGTGATCCGAATCTATATTCGCATTGCGGTATGTGCGGACATTGGTTATATCCGAGAAGAATTTACCGTCGATTAGAACGTGGTCGATTTGGTTTTCTGTTTGATGGTCGGGTTATCTCCAGATGGCTTTGTGGATATCTTTGCGGGGGAAGAAGGTGCTTCGGACTTCCATACCACGGGAGGCTGCAAAGTTTGCGCATCGCTGGCCGTTATCATTCGATACGGCGTGCAGGCTGTTTCGCCCAATACCGGTCTGTACATTTCCTCCTTTCCTACCTGCGCGTTCATGTCGCCGACGACGATTTTCACGTCACGCGGCGAGCAAGCATCGTATGTTTGCTCTAACTGCGCGTAGAATGCTTATTTCTCGTCATCAGGTCTCCCTTCGTGTGGGCAGTGGACGTTGATGATGCTGTAGTTGAAGAAACGGCCCTTAACTCTTAACATGCACATCCTTGCGTTGATCGGCTGCCACCCGATCACACGTTGTCGCGTCTTGCCCAACACTATAAATCCTGTTTCCAGTTCATTGGTGGTGCCACAGCTTTGGTAGAAGGTAGCCGCTCGATGCCCGCTTTTCCACACTTTCTGTCCAGTCCAACAAAGTTCCTGCAACGCCAAGATGTCGAAGTTGCGGGGATGTAGTTCATCGTAGATTATCCTGTCACATCCTGCGAAATCTAGTGACTTGCAATTCCATATTCCAAGTTTCCAATCGTAGTCCTTATTTCGTCGCGTGGGTCTTTGCCGATTGTATCGAGTCGTGTTTTCTCCTATGTTATTCGCATTGGGGATTTTTACGGGTGGCCATCGTGCCAATTCTGTTTAACGTCCCAACCAACACTGGGACGACCGCGCTGATGGGGCTACCACCTTGGATCTAGCTGGGCGTGGTGCAGCGTTTCTTATTCAGCCGCTGGATGCCAGAACAGACGCTGTTTGAGCCGCACCTCCTTGGTGAACAGACGCTCGGGTTGTACCTCCTCAATCTAGCTGAAGTCAGAAGGACAACGGTGCCCAGGCTGCACTACCAGCTAAGCACACAACTCTTAGCTTAGCTAGTCTTTGTCATCGTTTGACCCGTGGAAGCATGAGGTAGGAACTTGTGAGGATCAGAGCTATGTTGGACGCGCTCCTTATCGACTCACCGTTTTGATGTGTAGTTTATACATTTGAAATCAAAGGTCCGATTTTCAGATTTCAGTAAGTTTAACCATTGGTCTTCTGTAGTACGCCTAACACACTGTTGCCATGTTATCATCTAGTTCTAGTCCATGGAGCGTGAACAGCTAGAGATTGTTATCTCATCAGCAATAATGTATGTACAATCATAAAAATCCTACAATTAGTTCGAAAGATGTTCTGAAATGTATTAAACTTGTGCAGTTCACCCAAGGCATATCAGTCTCCCCGAAGGTTCCCAACCCCTACCATAGCTACAAAAGATAAATTATGATCTACTTTATGAGTAGAATGGCCGACACCTTGTTTTAATTTTTCTTCTGGCAGAAGCCATAAAATGTAGGAAGCAGAACAACTCTCAGTCCCATTTGTATGGTAATAATTTTGCGCAGTTTGTGGTTTGTGCTTCTGGGTTCAAATCATTATTGCTACATCATTTAGGGCGGAACCTATTTAATGTGCGATCGAATTGCCGTTGACCAATTGTAATGAAGGTAATTACACTTACTAATTGCCTGCCCCTTCGGCGCAAATTTCCGCTTCTAAATCACCGTATTCGTTTTGAAATCCAGTTTTCCCGGGATTATGTCATGGCAGCACCACCTCTTTCTGCCACAGCTAAGCCTATCGAACAGAAAATTTGACACCCTCGAATGGCGACGACGACGACGACTTCGATTTCAACACAGCGCAGCGACGATAGCGACAGTTGCCAGTGCCATTAAATATCACTTTGTTTCGAGCAGCCTATTCTCCGAGCGGGGAATGCAAATAGCATACACGAAACCACTCACCCTAAGCCGTAAGCCATATAAATTGATCAAACTAGGTTCGCTCCGACCGACCGACCCAACCAGGCAGTGCAACAGACATCAAACCGGAGTGTAGGTACACCTTCAACCTCCAGTTAATCCAGCCAAACGTGCGGGGAAAAAAAAAAAGAATAATCCATCGCTCATATACCATTACACTTGTGGTGAGGACGGAAAGGCAGAGCCAGCCTGCGAAGCCGAGGCCTAGTGCTGCCAGCACTCACTCACACGCACTCGAGGAGAGTCTCTTCAGTTGCTGCAACAACTCATCACCTCGATCAAAGAAAAAAAAATGGCAACAAAAATAACAACAAACTTTCGTACTTCAGTCACATCAACTATCCCAGTGCGGACCCGACTGGAAAGACATATGAGGATGGTATCATAATTGGGCTTTTGAATCCTGAAAAAATATATCAACCTTTTGACATCTGGGCAACAACTGCTGGGCAGATACGACCAGTACAAAATCCGACTAGGGTAGATTCAACAAATCTCTCCCATACAAACATCAAATTGATTTGATCCCTTAAAGGGGATTCTAAAAAAATGTTCGGAGCTCAGAGATAAACTGACCTAGAATCCTGAGAAGGATGCGCTAGAACCCTGAAAGAGACTCTCTAGACTCTAGAGAAACTGGTAGGAATTTCCCAGGGAACCTGATATATACAGGTATACCTCGATTTATAAAGACCCTCGATTTTATGTACATTTTTTAATGGTAAAATTCTGCAGTGCATTCAGAAAAAAAAAGAAATCTAATATGTTTGAATCGAAAGAAAAATCGATTCGGTCGATTTTGTGGGGCTTCAACATCGATTCAAAAAATCGATTAATCGGAACAAAAACATCGATGTTGCGAACATCGATTGAAAATTGCCCAACGCTAGACTACACTTAGACTGGGTCAACAAAGTAGATTTTTTGGAACAAAGCTTTTTCGATTCGTTTTGGCGTCCAAAACAACTGTGCAAAATTTGGGAGCGATTTGTTGCGTCCCCGTATTCCGCATTGCGATTGAAATTTGTATAGAAATTAGTATGGAAAAACGTGCTTTTTTGCATTTTCTCCTAAATTGAATTTTTTGTCTGAAACGATTTAACTAATGACGTTGAAGTATAGCCTGGGATATGCCGAATAACTTTGCCGAAGATCGCAAAGTGATCCGACACTTCTGAAAAAAGATATAACGTACTGATTGCCCGGTGGTGCTTAACATTTAACATGTAAAGGAATAACATCAATAAAAAAATCACAATTTTTGGCCTAAGTTACCAAGCGAATAACTTTTTTTACACGCGTTGGAACACTTTGCGGTCTTCGGCAAAGTTTTTCGGCATATCCTAGGCTATACTTTAACGTGATTAGTTACATGGTATTAGACAAAATAATTCAATTTATGAATAAAATGCAAAAATGTACGTTTTCTCATATTAACTTCCATACAAATTTCAATCGCAATGCGGAATACGGGGACGCAACCAATCGCTTCCAAATTTTGCACAGTTGTTTTGGACGCCAATACAGATTGAAAAAGCTTTGTTCCGGGCTGATGCAATCAAATTTATAGTTTCTCCATACAACGTTGACCCACTCTACTACACATAGCTATGGTTGATATTCCGTGATAGTGACGGAACCAATGACAGTTCCAAAATGTATCAACTCAATTGGCCATAACCGTTCTCACTGTTCAAGCTACAGAGATTCTCTTCTACGGCACAATAACGGCGCCGGCCACGTCCTTTTGGTTGGTCTCCTCACGTCTTCACCAGAAGTTGAAGGAAGGGTTACTTATCAGTAGGGAAGGTATCGTTGGGTTGCATGAATTATTGTTTCCCAATTTTTCCGCCACTTGGAATTTCTGGATGAATCACTGAAGGAAGAATCAATGAAATTAATGGAAGATTCCCGAGATAACTCAGTGAAGCAATCCTGGGAGGAATTTCTGAAAGAATCCCGGAAAGATTCCATGAAGGAAGCCAGAAAAAGTTACTGATGGAATCCCGGGAAATACCTCAGAAAGAATTTTGAAGGAATTCCAGAAGGAGTCTTTAAAGAAATCCTTTAAAAAATCCCGGGTGAAATCTCTGAAATGATATTTTATGTGGTATTCACGGCATTTCTGCAGAATTTGCCGTAAGGTGAAGATCTGGTCCGTTGTCGACCGGCCATCGATGAAGCCGGCTTGATAACTTCCTACGAATGAAAAGAATGAGTTTTAGGTGACAGACGGCGGGATATGATCTGGGATAGCACTTTGTAGGCAGCATTCAAAATAGTGATCGCTTTGAAGTTCTCACATTCCAAATAGTCGCCTTTCTTGTGAATGGAGCAGAATACCCCTACCTTCCACTCCTCCGGTAGCTGTTCGGTTTCCCAGATCCTGACCATCAGCCGGTGCAGACAGGTAGCCAACTTTTCAGGGCCCATCTTAATGAGTTCAGCTGTGATACCATCCTTACCAGCTGCTTTGTTGGTTTTGAGCTGGTGAAAGGCATCCTTAACTGCCCTCAGCATGGGAGTTGGTTCATTTTCGTCCTCCGCTGCACTGGCATCGTCGTTTCCTTCGTTGCCGTGGTACCCCGTGCCTACGTTCTCTACGCCATTCGGGTGCTGATCGAAGTGCTGCTTCCACCTTTCGATTACCTCACGTCCGACCGTCAAGAGGCCTCCGTCCTTACCCTTGCTGCACATTTCGGCTCGCGGCACGAAGCCGTTGCGGGAAGCGTTGAGCTTCTGATAGAACTTCCGTGTTTCTTGGGAACGGCACAGCAGTTCCATTTCTTCCTTTTTCTCCCGAAAGAGGCGGGTCTGCTGTTTCCGCTTCTGTTTGTAACGTTCCACGTTCTGTCGCGTCCCTTGCTGCAGCATTACCGCCCGCGCTGGGTTCTTCTCCTGCAAAACCGTTCTGCACTCTTCATCGAACCATTCGTTCCGTCGATTCCGTTTCACGTCTCCGATGGTGCTCTCGGCTGCGTCGTTGATGGCTGTTTTGACTGTACTCCAGCTAGAGCCCTCGTCCGGCAACGCGGTCTCGAGATTCTGCGCGTATGCTGAGGCGACATCCGGTTATTTTAGTCACTCAAGGTTGTACCGTGGCGGTCACCGGTACCGTACATTGTTAATGACGATGAGTTTTGGGCACAGTTTGACCATCACCAGATAGTGGTCGGAGTCGATGTTGGCGCCACGATAGGTCCTGACATCGATAATGTCCATCAATCAGAACGTGGTCGATTTGAGATTCCGTCTGCTGTGGTGATCTCCAGGTGTATGCTGTGTTGGAAAAAGGTGCTACGTATGGCCATGTTTTTGGAGGCAGCGAAACCAATAAGTCGTTGGTCGTTTTCGTTCGTCTGCTGGTGGGCGCTGAACTTTCCAATCGTCGAATTCCTTCTCCTGGCCTACCTGAGCGTTTAGATCTCCTATGGTGATCTTGACGTCGTGGCTTGGGCAGCAATCTTACTCGCGTTCGAGCTGCGCGTAAAATGCGTCTTTGTCATCATCAGTGCTTCCGGAGTATGGTCTGTGCACGTTTATTATGGTGAAGTTGAAGAATCGGCCCTTGATCCTCAACCTGCACATTCTTTCGTCGATCGGCTACCAACCGATCACGCGCCTCTGCATATCACCCATCACGATGAAAGCTGTTCCCAGCTCGCGTGTGTTGCCGCAGCTCTGGTAGATGGTATGATTACCTCTAAACGTTCGCACCATGGATCCTGTCCAACACACCTCCTGCAGCGCTACGATGACGAACCCGCGGTCCGTCAGTAGATCGGCGAGTTTGCGGGTGCTCCCAATGAAGTTGAGAGATCGGCAGTTCAACGTACTGAGTTTCCAATCGCAAGTCCTTTTTGTTCGCTGGGGTCGCTGCCCTTTGGTCTCGGTTCGTATTATTCTGTTGCTGATTTTCCGTTACAATGGGTTTTTACGGCTGGCTTGTTGGGCCTGACACCAACCCCCTACTTTGCGGAGGGCCTTAGTGTACAGTTGAGCTTAGAGTCCTTCCCTGGCACTCGGACGTTGATCTGCCGCCCCTAACATGGGGATCAGACGCTGTTGTGAGCCGCTCCTCCTGGAGAACAGACGCTCAGGTTTGCAGAAGCAAATCCCCCCCTTCACTGTCAGCCTACGACCAAAGTTCCCACCGGTGTTGGTTACCCGATCTTCCCTAAGGTTGCTCGTAGTTTCCAGCCGGTACCACGAGCAGGTAGGGATAGGGGTCGGTTTTCTCGCTAGGGCGATGAAAGTGCGAGTGAAAAATCCGGGTTCAGAATCGCGCTACAATATTCGTTGGTCAGTCGGTTTCCACGGTAGAGCCATGCAAGCGCGAGTGTGGAATGCGGAATCAGATTAGCTTGAGAATTTTCGAATGCAGACAATTTTCAGGTAAGAGTGAAAAATCCGGGTTCAGAATCGCGCTACAATATTCGTTGGTCAGTCGGTTTCCACGGTAGGGCGATGGAAGTGCGAGTGAAAAATCCGGGTTCAGAATCGCGCTACAATATTCGTTGGTCAGTCGGTTTTTTCGCTAGGGCGATGGAAGTGCGAGTGAAAAATCCGGGATCAGAATCGCGCTACAATATTCGTAGATCAGTCGGTTTCCACGGTAGGGCGATGGAAACGCGAGCACGAAATCCGGGATCAGTGGTCATCGTGATCAAATAAATCATAATCGTGATGAAGACCGCGACGTGTATTTCCATATAACTAGTGGATCATATCACCTACCAGAGGTGGCTCCTAGATCCACACCTTACCCTACCTTATTTACTAACCACCACTCCTTCCCGTGACAACTGTGGGGATGCTGTGGATTCCACGGTTTCTAGTAGCAACGGTTGTCGAACTAACATTCCTTCCCTTTCCTGATGACCGTAAGGACGTGGCCAGCGCCGTTATTGACTTTAAATAGCTGAACTCTCGAATTGTGCACATTGAGAGTGTGAAGCTAACCCCAAGCACCATTCATTGGATCCCTGTGCAACTTCGATTGTTCTGGTCAATCACGGAGTAGCAACTACGATGTGTACGGTTATCTTTGCTTTGCTTTGCTTTGGTACCACGAGCAGGTAGGGATAGGAGTTGCTGGGCAGAGGCTAGTGGATCATAATGAAATCTGTATTGCGGAGCATACCCAGCCTTTACTGTGCCTCGCTTCAATATAACGTAACGACAACAGAAATGCGTTTACGTTATATCGAGGTATGACTGTATTCCTATTAATGAGCAGATATTTTAGATCCATAAATTTTGTTCAAAAGTATAGCATGACTTATCAAGGAATCCCGTTTTTTCGGAATCTGTTCCAATTCTTCTAGAAGTCCAGTCACAAGTTCCTTTCTGATTATTCTAGTTATCATCATGATATCCCTTCCCAATCGGAAATGCACTTTTGCTCGACCTGAGTAGCCTATACCTTGGGACTGGCGGCGGCTAAAACCCCGAAGCCATCAGGTATACCAACGCGCTTACATGCAAGATTGATACACCTTTACGACTAAACCAAACTGCGACAGGCTAAGCTAAGCAGAGCGTACCCCCACGGCAAAAAAGCCATCACCGTCGACGTCGTCATCGCCGTCGTCGTTGTCGCTGTCGCCGCCGTCGTCGTTGGCGTTGGTTGGTTGGTTTTGTGGAGAGTGGTGAGACCTTTGTGCAGCGCACACGGCACGGCGCGGCATGGCACATTGACTGACTGCGCTGCTGCTGCTGCTGCTGGTGCTGTTCTTGCCTCACACTTTTGCGGCTGCGGTGTGGCCGCTTTATGTGTCGTCGTCCTCTAGGTTGCATTGCATTTGCAACTAGCAGTCCTGGAGACTCGAATGATATGCAGGCTAGATAGATATCCACGTAGGTACCTCTATCGAGACGGCATTTTTGAGCATTGAACACGACCACGACGACAACGGTGACAACGTGCATACGGTTTGCACTGGCTATGGGCTTTTAGGATGGTTCACCAGGAATAAGGTAGCGGATAATTTGTTTTCAGTTGGTGTGACAAACGAATTATTATGTCTCCTTCTCAGTAGTTAAGCTTTCGGAATTATCAACGCGAGGACCTATCGTGGCGCTAGCATCTACCTTGACCACTACCTGGTGATGATCAACGCAGCCGAGAGCATGGAACTGAGTTGAAGTAACGATCGGTTCGACGTGGAGTGTAGAGAGATTTTGGAGGAGAAGGACGCAGCGTCTACGGTCATGCTGCAGCATGGTACTTGGCAGAACGTAGAACGTTACAAAAGGAATGCTTCCGCTTCCGCAAATCCGTCTCTTTCGGGTGAAGAAACGCCGCCTGCAAAAAAAAAAAATGGAATGCGAGGAAATGGAACTGTTGTGTCATTCTCAAGAATCATAGAAGTTCTATCAGAAGCTCATCGCATCATGCAACAACTTTGTGCCGGGATAAACACGGGGGCCCCTTGATGGACGAGTCCTGCCGTGTGCAGCATATTTATCCGTTGTTAATAGAGATTCCTATAGAACATGAGACAACTATGCTGCACACGGCAGAGCGTGGCTGATCGAAAGCTGGAAGCAGCACTTCGACGGACACCTGAATGGTGCAAAGAACGCAGGCACTGAGGATCAGAGCAGTGGAAAAAATTACAACGACAGCATGGCGGAAGTTGGGAACCAACCAATTCCCTCGTTGAAGTGTTTGTCTGTCTGTCTGACTGTCTGTCTGTCTGTCTGTCTGTCTGTCTGTCTGTCTGTCTGTCTGTCTGTCTGTCTGTCTGTCTGTCTGTCTGTCTGTCTCTCTGTCTGTCTGTCTGTCTGTCTGTCTGTCTGTCTGTCTGTCTGTCTGTCTGTCTGTCTGTCTGTCTGTCTGTCTGTCTGTCTGTCTGTCTGTCTGTCTGTCTGTCTGTCTGTCTGTCTGTCTGTCTGTCTGTCTGTCTGTCTGTCTGTCTGTCTGTCTGTCTGTCTGTCTGTCTGTCTGTCTGTCTGTCTGTCTGTCTGTCTGTCTGTCTGTCTGTCTGTCTGTCTGTCTGTCTGTCTGTCTGTCTGTCTGTCTGTCTGTCTGTCTGTCTGTCTGTCTGTCTGTCTGTCTGTCTGTATGTCTGTCTGTCTGTCTGTCTGTCTGTCTGTCTGTCTGTCTGTCTGTCTGTCTGTCTGTCTGTCTGTCTGTCTGTCTGTCTGTCTGTCTGTCTGTCTGTCTGTCTGTCTGTCTGTCTGTCTGTCTGTCTGTCTGTCTGTCTGTCTGTGACGTGATTTTTTTTTTATGTAGGTGCCTTTATGACCGGGGAAGGTTCTAACCTGGTGTTCTAACCGTTTTCCGGATTTTGTCAACCGATTTTCCTCAACAGTGAAAATTTTGTTTAAAACAATTTTGAGTTCGTATTTTTTTTTTGGATTGCTGAGAAAATTTGCTTACGATTTCATAAAAAAAATGTGTCTACGATGCTTCATTTTCAAGTTATGATTTTTTAAACAAACGGCTCATATAGCACATCTGGAAAATTTCCACAAAATTACTCAGAAAAGAAGAAGAACCATATCCTGTAAATTTCACAGAATATAGCTTATAAAATTTACTTTCAAAAATATATTTTCCGAATTTTCCAACCGATTTTCCTCAACAGTGGAAAATGTTGTTTTGAATTGCTGAGAATATTTGGTTATGATTTAAAAAAAAAAAATGTTTGTTTTCCACTGAAGTTTTCGGGAAAGTTAGGCGACCCTGTTTTTTTTCAATTTAGTTTGTGTTCATATATATATAAATGAACACTACCTATGAAAAAAATCATTAAATTCTGAGAAGCTTTGTTCCAATTTGTACGATGGTATAATTAAATCCCTATCAACATCCTCGTGCTCATCATTCTACCATGAACAGGGTAGAAAAGTGGCAGCAGCGCAAAGGCAACCAGTTCGATATAGTAGAATTGGAATAAACTACATTTAGGCACTGTACAAAGTGTAAATGCAGTTCCCAATTGGAATCACTCACGCAGTGCCCTAGTGGACAAAGAAGCTGTAAATAAGGTTAAGTGATTAAAGAACAAAAACCCGATTTAATCCACCTATAGTGAACAGAACCCTTATTACACTTATTAAAACTATTGTTGTATTATTTGTATTTAACATATTAATTTTGTGTTATTGACCAAAAGTTCTAGAAAATATTGTGGATTTGGCATCTAGTGGATTGGTTTCCAAAATAGCATCATGGACCATGGACTAAAGTACCAGAAATGCCAGATACCTCCTAAAATATTGTATGAAATGTTAAAAAAATAGCTTACATATTCTGGAATATTGTATCTTTTGTTAACTACCAAAAGATCTTGAATCGATTAACAAATGAGTAAGAAAATCAGCGAGATACACTTTGTCTAATATCTCTTAATCAGTCGATTAAATTAGCTCCGAAGTACTTGGTATTCATGGTTATGGTGTAAAAAGGACAAAAATGATATTTCTACTAAGTTAATCAGTTTTGGCATTAGCTAGTTATTTTGGCTGTCCGGTTTTTGCATTTTTCCCACAATATATAAATTCAAAGCTTTCATTTAACATATTTTTGGTATTCTTAACTTTCCTGTATATTTGTAATTTGTTATTTATAATGTTGTTGATAACAATAGCCTGCTAGTATACACTTTGTATGAGGTCAGCATTATTTATTGAAAAATAATTTCCCATAGACTGGTCAAAAACTAATGCAAGATAACAAATGAATATAATAACAAAAAAAAATTAAAATACTCTTCGTAAGATATCTCAGTAATCAAATGTCGAATCAAAATAAAATTTCAGGACCTTATACAACGATATTGTAGCTTTCATTTGGTGCTTAGAAAACCCAAATCGGTTGACAGATGGCTGAGATATTTATTATGGTACCCTTGGTCAAAAATCTCAAAAGGTTCAGTTGTATAAATCCCAAGTACTCTTCGAAAGATATCTCTGTAACCAAATGTCCAATCGAAATAAAATTTCTGGGCGATCTACTAAGATGCTGTAGCTTTCATCCGGGAGAACCCAAATCGATTGAGAAACGGCCGAAATATTTATTATGATACACTTGGTCAAAAATTTTAAAAAGTTTAGATGTATGACTCATATGTACTCTTCGAGAAATATCTCGGTAACCAAACGTCCAATCGAAAAAAAAATCAAAAGCGTCCTACTAGGATGTAGTAGCTTTCATTTGCTTCCAAGAGAACTCAAATCGGTTGACATACGGCTGAGAAACGTGCGTGACTTTTTTTTTGTAACCCACATACACACATACACACACACATACACACACACAAACACACATACAGACATTTGCTCAGTTCGTCGAGCTGAGTTCATTGGTATATGAGACTCGGCCCTCCGGGCCTCGGATCGAAAGTCGGTTTTTCGAGCGATATTTATACCCTTCTTATGGGTGTAAGAAGGGTAAAAACGTCTTTCTCGAGAAGCTTATTCGAAACCGAAGCGGAAAACGCGCTAGTATTCAACAAGAATATGCTGAGCTAAGAAAGAGGCTCTCTAGCAGCAGGAACGTGATCCCGAAAAGAAGAAAAACAGGAACGAACTCACCCAATCGAACGAACTGCGGTACTTGCGATACTAATGTGACTCAAAACTTGTCACTCATTAATAATTTTCTTAAATTTTCTTTTACCGAAAGCATTCGAAAATAAGTAATTGACAATTACTCAACGTTCCATAAGGAACGGCATCCATTTCGATTCCTCCCACGAACCAGTCTGCTGATTCGTCGCACACTCCGCAGATCTAGCGCACACAGCCCAGAAAAGGCAAACCAAACCAAACTATGAAGCGACCGCAAAAGCCGCACACGGTTGCGATTTCCATCATCATCAATGGTCGCGCGGAGATCTGCCAGCCTGTGTCTCTCTGCTATGCCTGCCTGCCAGGGCCCAGTGTAGAACCCAGATAGATCGTTCAAATGCAGCAGCAGCAGCAGCCTGCAATTCCGATTAAAAGGGGCGCACCATTCGATTCTCCGTCTAGGAGCAGCAGCAGCTCTGTAGGTATAGGTAAAGAGCACCCTAGATATGGGACCTGGCAAAAGATATAGAGGTGCAGTCGGTGTGTGTTGCCAATCGGCACAATCTCTCGCCCAAGTTAGTGTGTCGATTTCGTTGTAGGTAATGTAAGCACTGTCTGAGTCTGAGTCGGGGTCGCAGCGAGTGCCAGGAGGATGGGGAGAAGGAGAACCGTGGAAGTCGAACCACAAAGAGGCCAGTCAGTCGTCGGTCGTGCCATCGTGGCGGACTGCCTGCCTGCCTGCCAGCCAGCCAGAGCCCTAGCCAGCCTACTGACTGCTGCGGACCACGAGGATCTAGTGGTCTCTTTGAAATAGTCAATTTCTAGTTTCATTGCAATGTTTGATTAGTTGGAATCGTTGCGGTTTGATTAGCATTAATTCTCGGAGTGATTCTTTTGCTCCGTCCGCGTCGGCACAGACGGGTGATGTTCGGGAAATGAGTGTCAGAAGTCACTTTTTCGATGTTGCATTTATTTTAGAATTCTCGCGTTTAGTATTATTTGGGCAAATCGCTAAAATTTGTTTGGGAAGTTCAATTACGATTACGGAGGACTCCTACCAATTATTTTTTTTATTCTGGGGTTTTCCTCCATGAGAAAATGTCACGGAGGACTTCTACCAATTATTTTTTTTTATTCTGGGGTTTTCCTAGAAGGCCTTCAAGACCATTTCAAAGTATTTCCTGCTTTTTTACATTTTTCATAGTATTCCTTATAGGGTAATTCGCCAATTGTTGAACGGTTAGTACTGGCATTTTTGTTTTCGTTTGTTTTTCCGTGCATAATTCCACTTTAGTTGAAAAATATCCAGTGAACGTCTAGATCTACTTATTCCTCATACTGCCGATTGGATTTGTATTCCCTTAAATTCCATTTTCTAAGAGAAAATAGAATATTTGTATGGGAAGTCTGTAACCCAAATGTTGAACGCTTCCTTAAGCTTGCTCATCCTAATGTTGGACGGTTCTCGCCAATTGTTGAACGGTTGAAGCTTTGTTCGTAATTGATGACGTATAACCCGACATAAACCTATCATTCACCTGTTTTTATTTAGGCCACCAAACCCAACATAGACTCAACAGTTCTCCGATGTGGGTCCAACAGTGGTCCAACATTTGAAAAAAAATTGATCCGACTTTGACCCGACATCCAATATTTTTTCACTCTGGCGGATTTTTTTCCGGGTTTTTCGTGTTTTGTGCCCAGTTAGTCATTTGAGTGACAATTCATTCAAATGAGGGAGCGTTCATAAAATACGTCACGCAATAATTGTTCATTTTAACCCCCCCTCCTCCTATGTCACACTTTTTATATGGGACCTCTGATTTTTTTGTACGGGTCGTCACACTTTGCTGAACTCCTCTCACCTCCAACACCCCCCCCCCCCCCCCCCAAAGTGACGTAATTTATGGACGAAGAGAGCTCTAGTGAACTGAAAATCGTTTTAAACAGAACCAAAAATGGCTGAAAATATTTGACTAGAAGCGAAAATGACAGAAGAAAAGAACGCCTTCGAAAGCCCCTGAAATACCCCTGGAAACCCATGGGACCCAGTCAACTCCCTAGAACACCCCTGGAACGACCCTGAAATACTTTGAAAACCCGTGGATCGCTCCTGAAAAAGGTGAAGTGATATCTGTGATCAGTGGTATCTGCTAACATCGTAGGTTATGCTAGTGTTCAACAATTGGATCTTAGCTTCATAATGATAGTGTGATAAGAGAAATATTTTTTTCCAAATGAAATTACAATGAAAATGTGATTTTAAAAATTGATTAACTGTTAAGGACATCCTTCCAGTTATTGTAACTATGGGGTGACTTTGATATTTGTGGTCGATTTGCCAGCAAAGCTTATTTCGTAACAGCAATTTCTTAAAATTAATCTTAAGAATTGTGCAGTTTTCGTGTCATCAGGGGTACAAAATTTTCAATCGATATTTTTGACGTAAAATATGTATAATTTTGTAACTCTATTAGAGCAATATCATGACACACATGTATACGCATTAGGCCTGTCCAGCTTTTCAAAAATGTTCTCTGATTCTCAAGTCCACCCCCATATTTTGATTGGCATCCTAAAAGAAGTAACTGGTCAAAATTTCAGCCAAATCCATTGAAATTAAGAGGTGCATCAAATCAATTTTGTGTTTTTCGACTATTTTTGAACTTCAAAAAATCATAACTACACTAAAACTTGTCAAAACTTAATTCTTTTGGCAGAAATTGAAAGCTATACTTGTTTGCTACAACTTCTCCGAACAACGTGTGCCAATAAAATTGAAGGAAACATGTGTAATTATCACATTTATGATCAAAAAAACCTTAAAAAGTTGATTTTTTGATAGATTTCGTTCTGGAACACCCTAATATACGTAATAAGTTGGATTTTTCAAAATGGCATCATATTCTCCAATGTTTTGTGGTTATTTGCTTCCTTGACACCAAAGCTGTAGGAGTTGAGCAAAAATTACTAAAATTCGTGAAAGCCAAATGTGGCCTAAAAACTAGCTTTTTGGATGCAATCACGCTGTGGCGCGAAATTGTACTGAACGTAGTAGCTTTGCTTCCTTGTAGTTTGCCTTGACTACCCCCTATCACGGGTGATAACAAACAAGCGTGATGACAGGTGTTGACTATCATATCAGTGCTGACGCGATGCCACTTTTTGCGCGCCAAAGCGTGATTGCACCCGAAAAGCTAGTTTTTAGGCCACATTTGGCTTTCACGAATTTTAGTAATTTTTGCTCAACTCCTACAGCTTTGGTGTCAAGGAAGCAAATAACCACAAAACATTGGAGAATATGATGCCGTTTTGAAAAATCCAACTTATTACGTATATTAGGGTGTTCCAGAACGAAATCTATCAAAAAACCAACTTTTTAAGGTTTTTCTGATTATAAATGTGATAATTACACATGTTTCCTTCAATTTTATTGGCACACGTTGTTCCGAGAAGTTGTAGCAAACAAATATAGCTTTCAATTTCTGTCAAAAGAATTAAGTTTTGACAAGTTTTAGTGTAGTTATGATTTTTTGAAGTTCAAAAATAGTCGAAAAACACAAAATTGATTTGATGCACCTCTTAATTTCAATGGATTTGGCTGAAATTTTGACCAGTTACTTCTTTTAGGATGCCAATCAAAATATGGGGGTGGACTTGAGAATCAGAGAACATTTTTGAAAAGCTGGACAGGCCTAATACGCATCTAGATCATACGTTTACGTTGATGGAAAATTACTTAAGTTAAATTTATAATAACATTTTCAAAAACTGTTCAACATTTGGGTAGTGTTCAACAATTGGCGAATTACCCTACATGTTCTAATTTAATATCTCCATAATCATAATCAATCCATCATATTTCGCCATCATATTTCAAATCTATGAACAATGATAAACAATCTGCACCTTTACGTCTAACAAACGGCAATCCACGCACCAATGTGAATCTTTCCTCTCCCTTTCCCACATTGACCTGAGTGCTGATATGGAATGCAACATTCTTGCCTAAAATAGAAGATCAGAGACTTCCCTCTCCCACCTAAAACGCTACGTTATTCATGGTTGCCCACTGATCAATTTAAAACCTCAGATCTGTTATAAATACTACCGTTTACTAACTATTTATTTTCTCTGTTTTTTTTTTGCAGGTATGTCGTACATCTAAGGATTCTCAATTTTCTAAGCGTAAGTCAGCATGCCATCAAAAAACTTTCTTTTTTCCCCTGTTGTTGGATCAATCAAGCAACTGCGTCCAATAAACAGAACTTTTGTGGCGAAAATAGGGCTCTGTTCTATTTTCTAAAAAAAGGTATAACGTGTGGATGAATATCTGAAGGATTCCTTAGTGGTATTCCTGACGAAATTCGTGAAGGCATTTTTGTAAAAAGATGGAAGGCCAGTAATAAAGGAATTCCGGTAAAAAAAAACTGTCGAAGAAACGCTATTTAAATTCATTGAAGGTATTTTTGAAGAAATTCATGAAGATATTCTTAAAAATATTCGCTGTAAAAATACCAGAAGATATCCTGAGACAAATTTTTGAAGATATCTTCAGTTATACAGGTATGTTCCGTTTTTGTCACTATCCGTATTTATCACTATCCGATTTCGTCAACATTTCATTCCGACACTGAAGTTTTTGTCAAATTTGTTCCCTCGAACACTCGTGTTATTTATAGTTCAACAGTAGTCTTGAGGCAATGCAACCATGAATGAATTTGAAGCATCCACCTTTCTTCTTCTTATTCTTCTTATTCTTCTTCTTTTTCTTCTTCTTCTTCTTCTTCTTCTTCTTCTTCTTCTTCTTCTTCTTCTTCTTCTTTACGGCTATACGTACCAACTGGAACTTGGTCTGCCTCTTTAAGTGTTATTCGAAAAAAATAACATTTTAAGCTTTCTTTGCCTGAATTTTTACACTACAATCTTTTTTACAAGGCATATTTAGGTAAATGAATTTCACGCGATTTTTTACACGATTTTCTTGAAATTACGCTGAAATGTGCTGAGTTCTTCTCTTCTGGTCGCTATTTCTTTCCGACGGGGCTCAAATATCTACCAGAGATCTCTCTTGTCATCCTTGTTTTTTTTTCAGTAATTTCTAAAAGCGATTCAACCTTGTATTCCTCCAGATTCCTTAATGGATTTCTTCTGAGAAATTGTCAGGAAATAACTCAGAAGTTCCTTTAGATGAATTAGTCTTTCAGTTCCTTTAGGTGAATAAGTATTTCAGAAATAAGTTTTTCTAGGAAAGTGGAGTCTAGGAACTTGGAAAACAATCTGGGGATTTCTCCAGCAACTTCCCAGAAGAAACTAAGGATTCCCAAAAAATCCTAGAGAAATCCCATCAATTCTGAAAGTATCCCTCGAGGAATAATTGGATGATTTCTTGAAAGAACTTATACAGGATTAATGAGAGGAATTTCTCAAGAATTCCCACAAGGAACTTCTAGAGGATTCTCAAGAATAACTCCCCGGAGATGTCTATACAGAACATCAGGAGGACTCCCTGAAGAAACTTCTGGAGGATTTGAGGAAAGATTTCCTGAAAGATTACTAGACTAAACTTCCGGAAGCCAGTAAGCGCAGTAAGAAATCGGGGAGAATTCTTATTATTATATTATCTTTATTAACGAGATTTTCAGCCCAACATCATAAGAAACTCTTTAAAAAAATCCAAGAAAGAACTTCTGATGAAATTCTGGAAAAACTGATGAAGGAATCCCAGAAAGAAATTCTGGAGGAACCCTGGAAAAAAACCCTGGAGAAATATCAGAAAAATTGTCTGGAGGGATTTCAGAAAGTAATCTTGAAAGAATTCTCGTACGAAATTCTAAAGTAACGGAGACACCACCCCGAAGCCGGGATCTGATGCTTTTCAAACCGTATCTGAGGAACCGAACGCTCTAAAAAGCTTAAATTTGGACATTTTTGTCAAGCCAATATTGATAAGTAATCAGTCAAAATTTCAACTTCTCATAGCATTCCGTTTGCGAGATATATTCTTGGGAAGCGCCAAAACCCGACTCCGGACAATTGAGTCCGACCTGTATTTCTAATCTAATCTAATCTAATCTCACACTAACGCAGCCATTACTTGAATGCATCCTGGAAAATGAAGACTTTTCAAGTCTATCATTTTTCTTGTCTAACGGCCAGGCCAACTGCGCAGCATGTACCGCAGAGAAGATTTCAAGGGATAGAAAGATTTCAACACAGTCAATATTTGAAAACATTCTACACCTTGAAATCGAGGGGAAAGATGGAAGCGTGGACCTCCCGTACCAAACGCTTCCAGATAACGATATAGATATTTAAACATGTTCGCATGTTTTAATATGATGATGTATACGGTGATTTGCTAAAAAATATTGATTAGTGCGCCAGGAATGGTGGTATGATTCTTCACTGAAAAGAGAATAAAAGATTAAGTAATATATACTGAATCCTCCTGTAACAAAAAGGTTTAATTGAGTCTGACCTGTATTTCAAAAGTTAAATCCTGATGAATCTCTAAAGCAACTCTTGGATGAATTTCAACAGGATGTCTAGGTTAAATCCCACAATGATTTTCTTAGCCCACCATTGGCATCAGGGCCATTCTAGACCCAAACCGTACACTACGTCAGCGAGTTGTTCCTAACATAATGCATTAGGAAGGTGAAAAAATTCCAATTTCTGGTAAAATATTTGAAGGGATCCCCAAAGGAACTCCAGGAGAAATTTTAAAAGAGACATCTAGGTTGATCCGAGAAGAAATTTCTGACGAAATCATAAAAGGGCAGAACCTCTTCAAAAATTCTTTCGAATTCCAAAAGTTGAACAAGCGGCATGGTACAAGGTAACCTAGAAGAATTCTGGAAAACTTATTAGAAAATCCAATATTCTGGAGAAGTTACAAGTGATTGATAAGAAAAATTCCTGAAGATTTCCTTAAAGTATCCTAAAGGGTGATACGGTCAAAATTTGGTCACACAATTTGTTTCATAACTTGAAACTGCGTACACCAAAACAGCTGAATTTTGGACCAGCAATGGTACTTTATATGTAGCTTATACCATAAAATTTTCATCAAAATCGGTTTAGTATTTGCGGAGATATTGTGTATCCTGCAAACTGCAATTTGAAAATTTTGTACAAAGAGGATTAAAAAATAAGAACACATTTTTACTCTTTTATTTATAGAGCCAGAAATACTGAACCAATTTCAATGAAAATTTTTCTGTATCTAAAGTATACATATCAAAATGTTGTGTAAAAATTTCATTCAATTTGATCCAGCCGTTACAAAGTTATATTTGTTTAGGTGGTCAAATTTTGTCAAATTTTGTCAAGTCAAGTCAAATTTTGGTCACACCATTTTTTTCATAACTTTAGATTGCGTACACCAAAACAGCTGATTTTTGGATCATTAATGGTACATTATATGTAGCTTGTACCATAAAATTTTCATCAAAATCGGTCTAGTATTTGCGGAGATATTGTTGAACCCTGAGATCTGCAATTTTAAAATTTTGTGCAAAGAGGATTCACACATTTTTACTGTTTTATTTATAGAGCCAGATATACTTAACCGATTTCAATGAAAATTTTTCTGTATGTGAAGTATGCATATCAAAATGTAATGTAAAAATTTCATTCAATTTGATCCAGCCATTACGAAGTTTTTCTTGCTTAAGTGGCACCCGGTCAGTTTTTTTCATATTCAAACTGCTACAACTTTGAAAGTATGCATACAAAACGGCTCAAAATTTTACTAAGAACATATTTACATAATAGTATTATACTGTAAAATTTTGATAAAAATCGGAGCAGTATTGATAGTTCTATAATCGAAATTGTGCTTTACTGACCTTAAATTTCCGAAAATTTACTATGGAGCGCCTTTGTACAAAATTTTAAAAAGGTAGGTCGATGGTTTTATCTATATATCAATCAATACTTAATCGATTTTGATGAAAATTTTATGGTATAATCTACATATAATGTAGCATTACTGGTCCAAAAATCAGCTGTTTTGGTGTACGCAGTCTAAAGTTATGAGAAAAATTGTTTGACCAAATTTTGACCGTATCACCCTTCAGACGAAACATTTATAGGAATCTGTGAAGATGATACTCGTGGAGAAATGCCTTCCGGTTGTCAGTAAACATCCTTTTTTGTTAGGATATCGAAATTACGTTCCTGGAGAATAATCATTCCTGGAAGTATGATATATTTTAAAACATCGATCCGGGTACTGGAACTGTAATATGTGTCATTCTTGCGTTCACGAAAATGAATTTCCAAAAATGTGGTCACAAATATGGTGTCGGCCTCACAGTCAAAAAAAAAACTGTAATTTGAACTGTGCAGCCAAGATGTGCTAAACTAGCACTTAAACTGCATATTTTTACTTTTGGAATGTGTTTTACAGTAAAACTTCCAATTCATATTAAAATGTTGCAAAATATTTTGTCAAAGAAAATTATTCCGTTTTTGTCAACTGAAAATCGCGGACCGTATTGATAAAAACGGAACATACCTGTATTTGAATGATCCGTGGACATATACTTAATAAAAACTTTGCATGGGTATATATGAATACAAAGGCAAATTTCCTGAACATTCTTATAAAACAAATAATACCAGGGTGCTCCTTCCCGAGCAGAGGGGAATATCAAATTAATAACTACGAAATCACAAAACCTGTTTTTATATCTTGTTTTGTTATTATTGAATTATCAAGGCATTACGTTTCCATAACATGTTTTGTTGGACAATCTTATTTTGTTATGACCAAACAATTGGTATGCAGCCCTTAAATAACATTTCAATATTACATTCTGTTGTGGAACAAGTTTGGTTATTATTGTATTATTGAGAGTGCACAAATACTTTATGATATTGCTATCTAAACTAAAACAAATTTTGAAACAAAACCTACGTCATTCTACAACGTTATTTACAGCATTTTAGGGAAAGCAACTGCATATTCACTCATCAATTTGTCTTCCTCTTCCATTTATCATTACATCCAAACTGAGACAAAGTGCATGCCCCATATCATTAACTAGTATTCCGTGGGAAAAAGTTTGCATAATGCACCAGAAAAACTATTTAACGATTTTTTGAAAAGTGCGCAAAGTTAGGCCCTAGGTGCGCAAAGTATGGTACGCTTACGGTATCACATTTGATAAGAGGTGTGGTATATTACGTGACATGGAGGTGCTGTAATGTGTACAAAACAAAGTCCCTGCTGGGCGGCGCGAGGTTTTGCTAAATTTCTGAAATTGACTGAGTTGTAGCTGAAAAGTACCCAAAATACCAGCCACTGCCCAAGTGGCGCAGTAATATCGGCGTTGTTGTGGAGTTAGCGTATTGAAAAGATATGGTCTCTCGTGAAACATGCTTCGTAATTACACTGTTGAAAACGCTTTGATATCCACGTGCAGCACAACAGAACATGTGCTCGATGAACAAATTGAGATTTGAATTATGAAAATGCTACGGTTAACCTTGGCTTGGTCAGCCAAAGCAAAATCAAGAAATTGACATTTATGCTTCGTAATGATTACTTTGAAGTCAATACTTTGGGCCTAGACTGGGCAGATATGCTATTGGTGATTTGATGGTGCATGAAGAAGAAGAAGAACGATGGTGTTTTGAAAAATCCTATCCCTACCACACAGGAGAAGATTTTAAAATGCCTCTATAAAATCTAAAACAAAATCTAATTAAAAACGGTTTGATGTACGGTGTAAGACTTTGGACGGACTACATATTGAACGTATAAATTTAAATTTAACATTTTTTCTTGGTAAGGTACTTAATTTGTACCAATCACCAATTGGGTTTTCAAATTAAGAATAATATATTGATTTTTTAATTTTATTCGAAAGAGCACCTTTTTTTAAGCCAGTATGATTTTTTTCAGATTTTTAAAACTTTATTTTGATACCTAAATTCAATTACAAAAAGATTTTTTGAAATCACCTTTTGACAGCTGGGCAACTGCTTGACAGCTCCGTCCAGTACGAAATGCGACGAGGGGTGATTCGACAAATCGCTCCCATACAAACTTTAAATCGATTTTTAAATAGGTTCCCGGGCACCAAAGTTCATGAAAATTTGGATGTCGGCTCAGTTTGGCATGTAGATTGTGAATATGGAATTATCTCAACACCACTAAAGAAGCCAATTGCAGCTGGTCTATGGAAAATTCCACGTGTATGGCAATTCGGGGTTTTTCTTAACTCACGATGACCAGATCGGTTCAGTCGGATTTGTTGTTGATGGAAAAAATAAATCTGGATCACATGAGATCAATATTGTCAAAATCGGAGAAAATTCATCGCAGATATAACCATTACATAGTTTACCTTCTTTATTTTATTGTCTGCTGTTTCATATTATGAAGTAAAAAATAAAGGCATTGCAACTTCTAGAAATTTCATCAGACTCTTCCGTATTTTTTATTTTATTCATTGCTATAATTTGAGTTTTGGGTAAATATAGCATCATAGCTATTGATATGTTTATCTTTGTGTTAATTTCCTTCTTTCAATATCCCAGTCCCGTTACGGTGCCAAATTCCTATCACTTTTCTACGATTCCCAATTCTTATAGGTTAAGTAAAATTTTACCTTCAAAAAGTGATACATCTGCAAATGAGTTTTTTTTATCTCAAAATTGAGTAAACTTAGTTGAATTTATATGTCATTTTAACAGTACTGCTATTCTAACCTCTAATTATAACGTCAAAAAGTACCGAACAGACTATGTATTACGAAGTAATGAATGTTATTGAGAGTGGAGATAGCAAATGTGGTACCTACTAAATAATTCTAATCAATAAAAATATCAATTATACAGACAATTCTGCTCAATTGATGATTGCATTTGTCTATTATAACTTTTATCTTTCGATCTATTATTATTCGATCATATATTGTTTGATATTATGTCATAAATATCTTTTTTCATTACTAAAAATAATCTAAAATAGAATAAAACTAAACAGCATCTGCAGAAGTAATCATATCGGCATATGATATAATTACCTTTTACCTTCGCTCACGTAGGTACATGTATAATCGCCGTTCTCACAACGCGAACAAAACAAAAAATTAAAAAAAATCATCTCCGTCTGGAAAGAATCTTTGTCACCGCCAAAATGCACCCCATGACGAAGCTCAATCATAAATAGTCGACTAGCAACTTTTTCGTCGTTCTCTTTGTTCCGAAACAGCCGACGACGGGCCATGCGAACGCCACCACTGTTATTAGTGTTACAGTGCACATCAAGGTATTTACATATTCTAAGGTAGTCTTAGATGTCAAAACTGGCTGAGCGGCCATTATTTTTTCACCGTGAGAAATTCTGAAAACAAACACCCCCCCCCCCCCTCAGCAAATTCCTTTGAAATTTGGCTTCCTCTGCTTTTCTCCACAAACTAAACGTCCTGCTTAACCTTCCATTATGTAAATACCTTGGTGCACATGTCTGCGCACCGCGATAGCGCTGTTGGTAAGAGAGAGAGGTTCATTGTTTGATCTTGCATTCAAATCTCTGTCTATTTTTGTCCTGCGACTGGCGAACATGAAATGGGGGAATGGGGAAACTGGCAATACGTAGAACCAGTAAAGCTTCTATCGTCCCTCACTGCAAGTGCTGTGATAGCCTCATTGGTAAAGGCGACTGAAAATTTACGATAGCAGGATTGGAGGTTCAAATCCCGTCCATGTTTGTAAGTTTTATAATGAATTCGAATTTTTTTTATGTGACCTGTTATTTTCTAAAAATAGATACACACTTAAAATAATTACCCAAAAATGAGTAAAAAAAGTTAGTTTTTACCCTAATTTTGCTTTCGAAATGTTATCAATAACTCTTTAATATCAAAATTTGTTTTTGAAATATTTCCCAAATTCACTGTTATTAAGTTGTTATTGCCACTAACAAAACATGTTATTAAATTGATTTTTCAGGAACAAATTTTTGTTATGTGACTTGTTATTTTGCCGCTTATGACAGCCAAGTTTATAACTCAATATGTTACCATGTCATGTTATTAACATGAAAATTACTAATTCCGTTATGCAGTTATTTTGCCAAAATAACGCATTTTGTTATGCTGTTGTTTTTCTCTTCTGCTCGGGTTTGGTCCCAAGACCATGAAAAAGTAAAAAAAAACTTGACCCCTTCGCCAGTATTTAAAAGCATCCTGGAAATATCAAAATTTCTTCTGATATTTTCTTGTCAGCATTAATATTTGCAGCATATCAGAGATGTGATACAAATATTAAAATGGCCAGGCCCACTGTGCAGACTAATGGGTTGGGAGATAATTCAAAAATTTGAGGCAATCAGATTATCCACTTATGAATAACATGATTGACAAACCTTTTTGAATTTAATGAAGGGAGAAACGGGGACAACCGTACCAACCGTTTCGTTTTCAGGGGATTGGGTTTGAACATATAATCGTTGGAAGTGGCCGAGATGGTTAATGCACACTCCATGGCAGTACGATATCCAGGGATGGGACACTGGCATTTACTTCACGTGCCCTGGCCCTAATGCCTAGGCTCAAGCGCCTTTACTCGCTCTCTGAAACGAAAAATAAAACGAAAAAAAAACACGAAAAATCTGTCCTACATAGTTAACGTAGAAATAACGAGTTTTAAAATATTGGTATACTGCACAAAATGTAACCTATACAGTACAATATTTGCATGATAGAAGAGTTACAAAGATGCGAATTTTCATAATAAAATCATAAATCACTTTCAACGTCGTGTAGCCACTTAGTGACTTAGTGAAAATTTATGAAAATCACGCATACCGCGTTGTATCATAATAGCAGTGCCGTTTTGTAACCTCACTTTTTACCTGTTCAACGACCCTGCGGAAAATTCAGGATCAGAATCAAATTAAAAATGGGCGGTTTTTATCGTCATTTTCGGCATATTGCAAGTCAATTTATTGTGAGAAATCAAGAACTTGCACTCGTTGAACTGGTAGATATGTTAGGGTAGATATGGTTAGGGAATCGCCACTGCATGATAGTAATCGAAATGAGTATTTATCAAGTTGCTGAAACATGTCACAGATACACAATTTCGCTTTGAAAATCGGCCAACTGTTGGTATAGTTACTATCATGAACACTTTTCGGTTTCACTCACTCAACACATGCGTGTACATACAAACATGAGGGCTAAACATAACATAAAAATGAAACGATCTTACCGGATTATCTTGAACCGTTGATACCTATCCTCAACACCAACTTCTCAATGAGCACTTTCCAAGTCACTTTCCTTCTGAAGGAAGTCGCTGGCTATGGAAAAGCGGAAATCTTCCGGCAATCATGTACCGTCAGCTTATGATGTTACTGGAGAAGATGTTGGAAATGTCAGCTCGGAGGATCACGAATCACACTATGAACCTCTATAAGCACTGCGTTTTAACAATAATTAGGTTGTAAACTAAGATTCACAAAAAAAAACACAAGGCAGTTTTTTTTCTTTCGTTGGAAGATTTCGCAAACACAAGAAAAACAGTAACAGGAAAGCGCAACCTGACCCCTTCAAGGTTTTTTTTTTCCTTAAAACTACAATTAAATAGCATTCAAACAAAAAAAAGGAGTTTGAAATCGGTCAACTGCAACTGGTTCAAAAATTATGATTTTTTGCAAGCTTGCTATTTGATGAAAACATTCGCGAAATGATGCGATTTGCTTTCGACAACGAATACGCTTTCACCCATCCTCGCTTTATTCAATCAACCTCCCATACGAGTAGCACACGAGCGGACTCAACACTGATCAGCATAGTTGACTCTTCCTCTTCGCCGTTGAGCCGTTGCGTTCTAGCCAAGCATCTCTTTTCATCGCTTTCGATGCTTTTCGACAGCTTATCGCGAAGCATCGTTGGCTGGAAGCTTTATTAGTATGGTATCGGTACATGCGAATGTTGCTTCTGTGTGCGTGTCGAGCGTTCGTGCCGTAGCTTCGCAAACCAACCTATTCGGTATGGTTCGGCTGTTCGGGCGAGCGTGTGGCGGCACAGTCAGATGTGTGCAAAATCGTTTGTGATTTACATCATGTTCGTTTTGCCACCTCTTTGCTGCTGGTCATCGCTGTTCAGTGCACAGTTCAATCGCACGCGATAAATATACAGTTGATGAGTTGTGATGAGCACTAGTGAGGTGATAATTTGCATCATTGATTTTTTGAAAAAAAAAGTTTTTTAAAATCTTGATTTTTAGGACCACCTTATCTGGAAATTGATCACCCTAATAACGAAATAAAAATAATACCGATCTAATTATTTTCGAAGAACTACGAACCCACCAAGTTTCACGACAATCGGAGTTGCACTATATTGTTTTTCTATGGAAAGGCTGTATATGTATATTAGTTTGTATCGGTTTACTACGCTGCCCATATTCGCATAGTCGACGTAAGCGCCACTGTAGTTTTCAACACACATTTGCAATTTTGACAATGAACAAAACAAAGTTCAAGATTTTTTCCACGTTATTATCTAACTAACGATTGAACCTTGCACTCTACTTAATAAAAATGGTCAGAAATATGAACATGCGTTAGGTATTAGCTTGTGTATGCTGACTTTGGCAATGTTGGTTACGTCGACTATGCGAACATGGGCAGTACGTACACTAGTGCCACGAGGTGATGAACTTCAGAACTATGCGATTTGTCGCTTGAAAGCTCTTATAGGCCTGAACAACTCTGACAAAGATCGTACCTTCCTATGTGGCTTGAATTACACAGCGCAACATTTTTTTGTCTCAAGAGCAAACTTATGTGTCTCTGACAGATTTTGGGCCGCTGAATCCGAATGCGGGCTCAGATTTGCTCTAGCACGTCACAATTTTGAGCTTTATCCTAATTTATAGGGTAAAATATGCGATTTTGGGCTTTTTTGACTGCAAGCCATTAAGCATGGAAATATTTTTTTTAAGCAATCAAAAGGTAAATTGGTCAATTAACATCTAAATTTAAATCTAAAGTAAAACATTTCATTTTACCAAATCAAATTTGATAGATTTAAGCATTTTATGTTAGTATCGAAACTTGCATGCAACTTTTGGAGGGTGACTTGTATGGGATATATCGTACCTAACATAAATCGCTTAAAACTATCAAATTTGATTTGGAAAAATAATATATTTTGCATGAGTCGTTAGTTTAGATGTTAATTGACCAATTTACCTTTTGATTGCTTAAAAAAATATTTCTATGCTTAATGGCTTGCAGTCAAAAAAGCCCAAAATCGCATATTTTACCCTATAAATTAGGGTATAGCTCAAAATTGTGACGTGCTAGAGCAAATCTGAGCCCGGATTCGGATTCAGCGGCCCAACATCTGTCAGAGACACATAAGTTTGCTCTAGAGACAGACCAAAAGATATTTTATGTAATTCAGTATCATAATTTTAATTTTATATAACTCATTTTGGTATCATAATGTCCAAATTTTCCGAACTGGTTTATAATGCAACTGAAATGAGTTGCATAATGAAAAATAGTTGCATAATGTTCATAATGCAACTCAAATGAGTTGCATTATGAACATTATGCAACTATTTTTCATTATGCAACTCATTTCAGTTGCATTATAAACCAGTTCGGAAAATTTGGACATTATGATACCAAAATGAGTTATATAAAATTAAAATTATGATACTGAATTGCATAAAATATCTTTTGGTCTGTCTCTAGAGCAAACTTATGTGTCTCTGACAGATGTTGGGCCGCTGAATCCGAATCCGGGCTCAGATTTGCTCTAGCACGTCACAATTTTGAGCTATACCCTAATTTATAGGGTAAAATATGCGATTTTGGGCTTTTTTGACTGCAAGCCATTAAGCATAGAAATATTTTTTTAAGCAATCAAAAGGTAAATTGGTCAATTAACATCTAAACTAACGACTCATGCAAAATATATTATTTTTCCAAATCAAATTTGATAGTTTTAAGCGATTTATGTTAGGTACGATATATCCCATACAAGTCACCCTCCAAAAGTTGCATGCAAGTTTCGATACTAACATAAAATGCTTAAATCTATCAAATTTGATTTGGTAAAATGAAATGTTTTACTTTAGATTTAAATTTAGATGTTAATTGACCAATTTACCTTTTGATTGCTTAAAAAAAATATTTCCATGCTTAATGGCTTGCAGTCAAAAAAGCCCAAAATCGCATATTTTACCCTATAAATTAGGATAAAGCTCAAAATTGTGACGTGCTAGAGCAAATCTGAGCCCGCATTCGGATTCAGCGGCCCAAAATCTGTCAGAGACACATAAGTTTGCTCTTGAGACAAAAAAATGTTGCGCTGTGTAATTCAAGCCACATAGGAAGGTACGATCTTTGTCAGAGTTGTTCAGGCCTATAAGAGCTTTCAAGCGACAAATCGCATAGTTCTGAAGTTCATCACCTCGTGGCACTAGTGTACGTACTGCCCATGTTCGCATAGTCGACGTAACCAACATTGCCAAAGTCAGCATACACAAGCTAATACCTAACGCATGTTCATATTTCTGACCATTTTTATTAAGTAGAGTGCAAGGTTCAATCGTTAGTTAGATAATAACGTGGAAAAAATCTTGAACTTTGTTTTGTTCATTGTCAAAATTGCAAATGTGTGTTGAAAACTACAGTGGCGCTTACGTCGACTATGCGAATATGGGCAGCGTAGTAAACCGATACAAACTAATATACATATACAGCCTTTCCATAGAAAAACAATATAGTGCAACTCCGATTGTCGTGAAACTTGGTGGGTTCGTAGTTCTTCGAAAATAATTAGATCGGTATTATTTTTATTTCGTTATTAGGGTGATCAATTTCCAGATAAGGTGGTCCTAAAAATCAAGATTTTAAAAAACTTTTTTTTTCAAAAAATCAATGATGCAAATTATCACCTCACTAGTGCTCATCACAACTCATCAACTGTATATTTATCGCGTGCGATTGAACTGTGCACTGAACAGCGATGACCAGCAGCAAAGAGGTGGCAAAACGAACATGATGTAAATCACAAACGATTTTGCACACATCTGACTGTGCCGCCACACGCTCGCCCGAACAGCCGAACCATACCGAATAGGTTGGTTTGCGAAGCTACGGCACGAACGCTCGACACGCACACAGAAGCAACATTCGCATGTACCGATACCATACTAATAAAGCTTCCAGCCAACGATGCTTCGCGATAAGCTGTCGAAAAGCATCGAAAGCGATGAAAAGAGATGCTTGGCTAGAACGCAACGGCTCAACGGCGAAGAGGAAGAGTCAACTATGCTGATCAGTGTTGAGTCCGCTCGTGTGCTACTCGTATGGGAGGTTGATTGAATAAAGCGAGGATGGGTGAAAGCGTATTCGTTGTCGAAAGCAAATCGCATCATTTCGCGAATGTTTTCATCAAATAGCAAGCTTGCAAAAAATCATAATTTTTGAACCAGTTGCAGTTGACCGATTTCAAACTCCTTTTTTTTGTTTGAATGCTATTTAATTGTAGTTTTAAGGAAAAAAAAACCTTGAAGGGGTCAGGTTGCGCTTTCCTGTTACTGTTTTTCTTGTGTTTGCGAAATCTTCCAACGAAAGAAAAAAAACTGCCTTGTGTTTTTTTTTGTGAATCTTAGTTTACAACCTAATTATTGTTAAAACGCAGTGCTTATAGAGGTTCATAGTGTGATTCGTGATCCTCCGAGCTGACATTTCCAACATCTTCTCCAGTAACATCATAAGCTGACGGTACATGATTGCCGGAAGATTTCCGCTTTTCCATAGCCAGCGACTTCCTTCAGAAGGAAAGTGACTTGGAAAGTGCTCATTGAGAAGTTGGTGTTGAGGATAGGTATCAACGGTTCAAGATAATCCGGTAAGATCGTTTCATTTTTATGTTATGTTTAGCCCTCATGTTTGTATGTACACGCATGTGTTGAGTGAGTGAAACCGAAAAGTGTTCATGATAGTAACTATACCAACAGTTGGCCGATTTTCAAAGCGAAATTGTGTATCTGTGACATGTTTCAGCAACTTGATAAATACTCATTTCGATTACTATCATGCAGTGGCGATTCCCTAACCATATCTACCCTAACATATCTACCAGTTCAACGAGTGCAAGTTCTTGATTTCTCACAATAAATTGACTTGCAATATGCCGAAAATGACGATAAAAACCGCCCATTTTCAATTTGATTCTGATCCTGAATTTTCCGCAGGGTCGTTGAACAGGTAAAAAGTGAGGTTACAAAACGCCACTGCTATTATGATACAACGCGGTATGCGTGATTTTCATAAATTTTCACTAAGTCACTAAGTGGCTACACGACGTTGAAAGTGATTTATGATTTTATTATGAAAATTCGCATCTTTGTAACTCTTCTATCATGCAAATATTGTACTGTATAGGTTACATTTTGTGCAGTATACCAATATTTTAAAACTCGTTATTTCTACGTTAACTATGTAGGACAGATTTTTCGTGTTTTTTTTTTTCGTTTTCGAAAAATAGTTGCATAATGTTCATAATGCAACTCATTTGAGTTGCATTATGAACATTATGCAACTCAAATGAGTTGCATTATGAAAAAAATCATTGCATAAAATTTTGTATGGAACTCGTTGCAAAACTCGATTTTTTCAGCACGCTTCGTATTTATCCAACTCGGCAAGCCTCGTTGGATAAATGTACGACTCGTGCTGAAAAAATCAACTTTTTGCAACTCGTCACATAAATAACTATTTTGTTACGCTGTGTTATTAGATATATCTGAGCAAAACCCTACCGGAAGTTTCCAAGTATGCTAGCGGCACGCAGTGGTGAAGTGTGGAACTATGCAATCTATTTCCTGGAAGTGTTGTAGTCCTAATAAATGTTGCTGAAAATTGTGCCTTCCTATCTGGCTTGAATTTCTTGATATATATTGTCAAATTTGTACCGGAGGTAACTTCGTACACTAGCGTCACTTGTTGGTGAAATTCGCAGCTATGAAATCCATCATCAGAAAGCAGCTGGGTAACTCTCGCTGAGACCGTCCCACTATTTACACCATGTCTTCAAAAATGTTTAAGGTGGCGATTTTATGAAAGTCCTCCCCAAAAAAGTAAGGCCCCTCGATTTTGGTCAATTGTTGGCTCATTTAAACCGTTATAACTCGAAAGTTTCGCCAGAAACCACTTTAAAACTATAGGTTGTTGGAAAGAGAAAAGATAGAGGTACTCTTTGCAGTTATAAAAAGTTTGGTCGGCCATATTGATTTCGGCCGCCAAAACATTTTTTTCACCACGTTGGCAACCACCGATTTTCAAATTTCTTGCGTCAATCGAAAGCTGGGTCATTTTTACACAACATATCGAAAATTTAGAGATGTATCTTTTTCCTATCAAAAGTTATCTGCACTTTTGTAAATCATGACACGTTTTCTCCATACATTTCCATGCGCACCGGCAATGACACGCAACAGCATCAAAGTTGGCGCCTGCTTGTATACACAAACGCACCTGCAGCAAAATTAAGGCAAATCGGAAGTTCGTTCTCATTTTTAATTGTTTCTCAACGATGCGGGCATTGCTTTTTAAACTTTTTTGGTGTTTTGAAAAGCTGAAACTTACAACTTTTCATTAGTGGATTCAGATTTAGAATAAATGTTCGTAAACACTGTGAAATAACGCTGCATTTATGTAAACAATCGGCACCTGGCCCAGTGCGCAAAAGTGGCATGATTCACAAAAGTGCAGATAACTTTTGATAGGAAAAAGATACATCTCTAAATTTTTGATATGTTGTGTAAAAATGTCCCCGCTTTCGATTGACGCAAAAATTTTGAAAATCGGTGGTTGCCAACATGGTGAAAAAACAGTTTTGGTATAAAAATCCAAGATGGCGGCCAAAATCAATATGGCCGACCCAATTTTTTATAACTGTAAATAGTAGCCCTACCTGCTCTCTTTTCAACAACCTATAGTTTTAAAGTGGTTTCTGGCGAAACTTTCGAGTTATAACGGTTTAAATGCACCAACAATTGACCAAAATCGAGGGGTCCGCCAAAATGCTTGTGGCTCCAACTAACGGGGGGTCCACCAATTTGATTAACCAAATGCATTTTCCTTACTTTTTTGGGGAGGACTTTCAGAAAATCGCCACCTTGAACATTTTTGAAGACATGGTGTAAATAGTGGGACGGTCTCAGCGAGAGTTACCCAGCTGTTGTTCTGAATAACTGAACAATTCCATCGTTGCGGAGAAATGTCCAGAGATCGTCTAGATCCAGTCATTTCTTACACTCCCCATTGAATTTTAATTACCTTAAATTCCATTTTCGAAAAGAAGATTAAAACATTTATACCAGAACTCGGGAACCCAAAAGTTAAGCTGGATTATCCGCTTCTCGTTAAATGTTGAACGTTTCGCACTGGTAGTTGAAATTTTAATTTATCTATTACAAATATGTTAGATTTCCATTTTTGAATTTCATGAGAGTTTCAGAAGGGTTCCGGGTGGTTTCCTAGAGACTCCATGGAGCTTCCAAGGCGAGCTACAGGTATGCTTTAGAGGCATATCAAGGCCTTTCAAGGAGTTTCAGAAGGTTTCCAGAGAAGATTTCCGTTGGATTTTAGAGACGCCCCTGAAAACCCCTGGAATTTATCTGCAACCCTCTGAGACCCCTAGAACATCACTTCATCTCCATAAATTCCCTGGACGTTATTTCATAAAACCCCCTGTAACATGTATGGTATCGTTTGCACTCTTTAAAACGTCATCAACCCTGCTGATACTCCCCGAGATTCCCTGAAATACTCCTGGAACGCTCAGAAACCCCCGCATCACTCCTTCAGAACGTCCTTGACCTTGCTAAAACTCCCTGTATCCTCTTGAAATCCCCTGGAACACTTTTGAAATCTACAGGAACTCCCCTGAAACTCCTTGGACTATGGAGCACTCCTAAAAAACTTTGAAATTTCCTGAAATCCATCGGAACGCCCCTGAAACTCCTTGGAACGCTCCTGAAATCTCCTAGAATGTTTCTGAAACCCCCTGGAACACCCCTGAAGTCCCTTTAAAACCTCGGAAACGCTCCATGGAACGTTTCAGCTTCAGGGGCGTTCTAGGGGTTTTGAAGAAATTTCAGTGGCAATCCTGGGGGTTCGAGTAGACCTAATACGTTACCCCTAAAAATACCTGAAACGCCTCTGACACCTCTTCAAACGCTTTTGAAACCAATTAGAATGCCCCATAAACCCCCTGGTACGGCCCCTGAAACTCCCAGTAACGTTCCTGGAACCCCCTGGAATGTCATGGAATTTGCTTGAAACCCCTGGAACGCCCGCGAAACCCCAAGGGACATCTTGGAAAAAAACTGGTAGCCATGCTAACCAATTGGGGTTTTAAATTAAGAAAAATGTATCGATTTTTTGATTTTATACGAAAGAGCACCTTTTTCTGTGCCACTATGATTTTTTTCAGATTTTTAGAACTTTATTTTGGTACCTAAAATCAATTTCAAAGAGATTTTTTGAAATCACCTTTTGACAGCTGGGTAACTGTTTGACAGCTCCACCCAGTACAAAATGCGACGAGGGGTGATCCGACAAATCGCTCCCATACAAACTTCAAATTGATTTTTAAATAGGTTCCCGGGCACCAAAATGCATGAAAATTTAGATTTCGGCTCAGTTTCGCATGCAGATTCAGAATATGTAATTATCTCAACACCGCTAAAGAAGCCAATTGATCATGGATGCATTAACGTTTGTGTGTATTTATGTATGTATGTATGTATGTTTGTATGTATGTATGTGTGTATGTATGTATGTATGTATGTATGTACATATGTATGTATGTATGTATGTGTGTATGTATGTATGTATGTATGTATGTATGTATGTATGTATGTATGTATGTATGTATGTATGTATGTATGTATGTATGTATGCATGTATGTATGTATGTATGTATGTATGCATGTATGTATGTATGTTTGTATGTATGTACAATCCATCGCCCACTGGCCGACAGTGCTTTTATGGAAGAAAAACGTCCACGCCTATTTTTGCCCTTTTATGCATTTTTGGTCCTAAACATCGTAAACATTGACCTTTTTAACAATTTTCCATTAAGTTCTTTTACACTAAAGTGACATATTTAACTATTATCCACAATTTCAAAACTTGTTTACTACTTTCACTCCAATTTACATAAATATATTGTTATGATTTTCATGGTGAATGTCATTCAACATTTTTTTTAAGGCAGTCTGTGACATTAATCTTAAATATTCGAAAAATAGCGGGTTTTCCGTGACTTTCTTGTCTAGCCGCACAAAATTTTCATATACCATATTCTCAGGTTCAGCTTCTAAAATGAACTGTAGGTGGTTGAATACAGATACATATGTCGAAAGGACATTTTCAGAATTGGATGGTATAAACAGTGTCGTTACAGACAGTAAACCTACTCTATACTTCCATTTTAAAGAATAATGTGATTTATAAAAAAACGCTTATCGGATATCACAAAACTGTACCTAACACCATTCAATTACTCTGGGTGCACAAGAAAACAAATTTGATCGTTCTTGTATCGACTTTTCGAACCCTCTAAGCAGAATACCCTCTTCGAATGAGTGTAATCAGTTTTGTATCTTTTAATTCCGCCCTAATTGCAATTACAATGAGGGCGGAACTAAAAGGTACAAAACTGATGACAACTGATGCGAAAATTTGATCGTGTTTTTATATAAATCTGCCCCACTGTGTGCATCGTCCCCATTACATTGCTTTTGCTCTGTTTATTCCTTGGCTCCAAGCACGGCTTGACGACGTCGGTGTGGTGCGGTGATTGTGGTCCGGTTCTTATTACTTCGGCTACAATGACGATGATGTTGATGATGATGGGCTCGGATT
The DNA here is from genome assembly GCF_035046485.1 of Aedes albopictus. Lineage (NCBI taxonomy): Eukaryota > Metazoa > Arthropoda > Insecta > Diptera > Culicidae > Aedes > Aedes albopictus. The sequence goes on along the minus strand of NC_085138.1, from coordinate 110,875,996 downwards.
GATTATGTAGATGTGATTTTATGAGGATGGAATTTACGGAATCGAAGAATAAATAAATGTTGCATTTAATATGGATGGTAAGATTTATATCTTCGCACTATGACTGGGACCGTGTCGTGTCGCGCTTAGTTGGAATGGAATTGAAGCACCGTATTTGCGATGCATGACTATGATGCTTTGGATTACTTTGTACTTTTGTAGAGCTTGTAAGATTGAGTGTGCGAGTGTGTATATGAACTTCGCATTATGGAGTAGGAAAGAACATAGTTTCTCGGAAATTCTAACAGAAATTTATTTGAGAATCGTTATTATTTTTTTTATTGAATTCACAATTTAACTAAGCGAACCTCGGATCGATTTGAAAAGACAAAGTATGGAGAATAACATCAAATATACTATATTAATATAGTATATTTGATAACATTTACAAAACGATCATATCAATATTGAAGTTTCAAGCGTTTGAAATTTTTAGAAATAAATGTAGTTAACATATTAGGAGTAATAATTCCGTACTTACCCCAATCCTCCTTGAATTCGTTTGAGTTCTGTGCAAATCGAAACCAACCTATTTCGAGCATCTGCCAGTAAACCGCATAGTTAAGAAACTCTGTTTCCCATTAATTCCGTCCAATTTTCATCCTGACAAACAATTTCCACCGTTTTGAAAATTAATCAATGAAACCATCATCACTGTTGTAGCGTTGTGCACCCGGGTCCTCCTCCAAAGTTGGTCGCACTTGGGAGAACACGAGCAAGACACAGATGTGGAATGCATAAAATTATTTCCGCTTGCATTCCCACGCAAACGTAGCATTTATACCTTACGAATGTCGGCGGCAAAGCAACAGCAGCAGCGGTTGCACTGACTGTAACCTAGTGCAGCATTATTATGAGTGGCATCGTAAAACTGCAGTTACTTTAACCGGAAAGGTGATCCCGACCGACCCGAACCCCGCGCTCGGCAATAGCTTGGCTCTGATCTCCTAAGATACACATTGGGAAACCCTAACTATACGCTTCACATGCAGGTTAACGATTTAAATAAATATGAACGATGCACATTAGAGTCGGTCGGCAGCAAAGGTTAGGCCCCCGTCCGGAGGATCTGGGGCATGGATTTCCGCGCGCGCAGTCGTCGTAAGTTTGAGGAGTGCAATTAGGTGGGTAATTTAGACATGTTAGTGTCACGTGTAATTTATTGTGACGTGCTCAGGTTTGGCTGCAGGGGTTCGTTCGAGGAGAATCGTGAATGACAGGAGAGTGCGTAGAATGCTTGTTTAGGATACCATTATGAATCCAATTTCTTTCCAATTAGCTCGGTGAGCTGTGACATGATTACTGTCAAATGGGGGCTGATCCGGTTGAAGACGGAATTTCAGACATTTTATCGCTTCAATGTTTTTTTGTTGCAAAACCTTCAAAATGATGCAGCGGCACAGTCACCCATACTAGTGCTAAAGCATACCTTATGACATCTCAAGTTTTATATATTTACCTTAATCCAATCTCAAACTTCCCTTACTGACTTCATTTTTTATAAATATCTGTCCCTTTGTCTATGGTCACGATGAGTGGCGTATATGGGGTGATTCTCAAGCGATATTTTTTACAGATCGCATAAACACAGACAAACAGACGTAACACTTCTGAAATTTCACGCGACGACGCTTTTAACGATCATTTTAAATTTGTATAGTTGTGGCTTTCACAACCAGAGACGCGCGCATCGTTTTTCTTTGCGTTTGACGTTTCACACTAGCGCCTTCTGTTGACGATATTGTACAACGCAGTGTTTCGTGAAAGATTTCCGATAGGTGATGGTAGTGTGAAGTGGGTGATGGATTTTCTAGGTGTTACGTCTGGTTGTCTGTGCTTTAGCAATGACAACATTTTTGGCGGATGCATACAAACTACCCATTCTTCATACTTCTCAAAGCGTTCTAACAAATTTCTCTCAAGATTTCTTAAGACTTCCTCATTGAGAATTCTAATTTATTACTGATATTTTTGGTATATGCCATATCATCTTGGCGTGTACTCAATTGATTTAATTGCAAAATTTGTAGCAAATTCCATAAAAAGGTCATTGTAATGCTTCGGTAGATTACTGACAAGATGTATAATAAATTGCTTGCAAAAAGAGAAATCACCTCTGAGCTGGGAAGTTCTTCTATAACAGTAAGGGCAACGAAAGGTTGCCCTCAAGGAGGAGTCCTCTCACCATTAATGTGGTCCTTGGTTGTAGACGATCTTCTAAGAAGCTTGAAGGAAAAATGTTTCGAAGTAGTGGGCTTTGCAGACGATATAGTCATAATAGTGAGAGGAAAGTATGACGAAACTGTTTCGGAGAGAATGCAAAGGGCTCTAAACTATACACATTCATGGTGTATTAAGGAGGGCCTTAGCATCAACCCGTCAAAAGTCGTAATTATCCCTTTCACTAGGAGAAGGAAGATCAACCTAAAAGCTTTTCGGCTTGGAGGGATACAAATTCATCCTAGTGATCGAGTCAAATACTTAGGTTTGATACTGGATGCTAAACTGAACTGGAATGCTCAAATTGAGTCCGTGATTGGTAAGGCAACAAGTGCGTTCTGGTTATGCTCCAAAACTATTGGCAGGAAGAGGGGCTTGAAACCAAAAATGATAATGTGGATTTATACTGCCATAATCCGCCCAAAAGTGACGTATGCTTCGTTTGTCTGGTGGCCAAAAACAAAAGAGACTACCACACAATCAAAGTTTGCGAAAATTCAACGTCTTGCGTCCATTGCTGTTACAGGAGCGATGCGAAGCACTCCATCAAAAGCTTTAGATGCGATTCTCAATCTGCTACCTTTGCACGAGTACGTGCAATTAGAAGCAGAAAAGGAATTGCTGAGACTTGAACGAGTTGAAAAGTTTATGCCAGGTGATCTTGTAGGTCACCTGAGCATTTCACAATACTTCCAAAATAGGCCAGTAATGAAAATGATTAAAGACTGGATGAAACCTATGGAGAACCATGATGTTCCTTACAAGTTGCACGAAACAACTCGTGCAGATTGGGAAGTCGGAGGTCCCACTGTTCGTCAAGGATCAATCAAATTCTATACAGATGGCTCAAAAGTTGGAATAAAAACGGGAGCAGGAATCTACGGCCCTGGAATACAAACATCAGTGGCGATGGGACACTATCCTACGGTGTTTCAAGCAGAGGTTCTTGCTATTTTGAAATGCGCAAATATCTGCCTTGAGAGAAAATACAGATATGCAAATATTTGTATTTTCTCAGATAGTCAAGCTGCACTAAAAGCATTGTGCGCTTACAAATGTACTTCAAAGCTTGTCTGGGAATGCATTCTTTCACTGCGCAGGCTGTGCCAAGGGAATTCAGTAAACTTATACTGGGTTCCAGGTCACTGCGGCATTGAAGGGAATGAAATGGCAGACGAGCTTGCTAAAAGTGGTTCCAATTTACAGTTTGCTGGCCCAGAACCATTCTGTGGTATATCAAACTGTACAATAAAATGGACCTGAAACGCTGGGCTGAGCAGAGGATGTCAAAAATTGCAATCAGTCAAAACGATTTATAACACCAAATGCTTATAAAACCAAAAAGCTCTTAGAGCTCAACAAGAGAGCTATATGTACATACACTGGCCTAGTAACTGGACACTGCCCGAGCAGGTATCACTTGAAAAATATTGGCCATATCAAGGGCCATATTCAGAGTGATATCTGTCGTTTCTGTAATACGGAACGTGAAACCTCGGAACATCTGCTTTGCAGTTGTGGTGCTTTATACACGCGCAGGCAAAGATTTCTAAGTAGTGATTGCTTGCAACCCAGTGAGCCATGGTAAAATCAGAGTTGAAGCTCCCCGATTTCAGCGCCCCTTCACTGGGACATTCCCATGGACTGAAAGAATCCACCCAAGTAACACACTTGTCACATGTCACTGTGACTTATTTCTAGCAAGCTTGTGTTTATTTGTTAGAAGTTAGTCATAGGGACTTCTGCGCAACAAAAACCTGCGCCGCCGTAACTCTTCTGTGACAAGTGTGTTACTTGGGCATGGAACCACTTTTGGAGAAATCCCTGTTGAAATTCCTTAAGTAATTCTAAGAATATTGAAGAAGTCCCAAAAGATATTCCCGAAAGTATCGTTAAAGAAATTTCGAAAAGAATTCACAAAAAAAATGAATAAAATTTTAAATGAATTCCTGAAAGAATTTCGGATAAAAAAACAGGAATATTTTAAGATTCCATAGATGGATTTTCTTAAGGAATTTTCAGGAGAAATACCTGAAAAAACCTGCAACTGGAAACCCCTGGTGGAATACCTAACAAAACCTCTTGAGTATTTCTGAAAAAAAAAATCCTGGAGCAATCTCTCAATAAAAATCTTAATAAATTTTTTAGAATTCTGAAAGAATTTCCTGGTTTGAATTTCTAAAGGAATTTCTGCAAAAATGTCTTCCAACCTTACCGCAAGAATCCTTATAAGAATCTCTGTAGAAAAAAAATCTGAAGGAAGGATTTTGTAAAACTTTGATCCTGGGAGCGATTTTTGGAAGAGAAATGTCTTGAAATGTAGAATTTCGACCGCAATCCTAAGAGAAAATTCTTAAGATAGCTTCTGAGAAAATTTTGAAGAACTTCTGAATTTCTCATTCTTAATGTATCCGTAAAAAATTTTCTAAAAAAAATCCATGGAGTATTTTTGAGAAAGTTCAAGGAAGGTTTTCTAGATTAATGCTTCGAAAAGTTTCTGGGGGAATCTCTATGAAAAAAGTCTAAAGAAATTCGTAGATGAATTTGTAATTCTTGAAAAAATTTCTAAAGGAATCCATGCAACATTTTTTAAATCTATTCGTGCAAGATTTTTTTAAGGAGTTGCTGGAGAAACTTGTGGATGACATTCTAAAGTCTTAAGGAATGGATAGATTTCAGCAAAGGGTATTTTTGAAGAAAGTTCATGGAAGGTTTTCTAGATGAATGATTCGAACAGTTTCTGGGGGAATCTCTATGAAAAAAGTCTGAAGAAATTCGTAGATGAGTTTCTGGCACAATCTATGCAAGATTTGTTAAATGGAATCCTTGAAAAAAATTCTAAAGGAATCCATGCAACATTTTTTTTAAATCTATTCGTGTAAGATTTTTTTTAAGGAGTTGCTGGAGAAACTTGTGGATAACATTCTAAAGCCTTAAGGAATTCCCAGAAGATTTTGTTAAGGAATTTCTGACATTTTTTTTTAGGATTTCCTGGATGACTTTCTAAAGGAAATTCCTCGTAGATTTAAGAAAGAATTTCTTTAGGAAGCCCTGGGAGATTTTTTTCAGGAACTCATGACAATTTTTTAAATGAATCCTAGGGTGGATTTCAGCAAGGATCCACAAAAGAATTATCGAAGAATCTGTGGAAGAATCTTCAAAGTTATTCTTGGAGAAATTTGTAAAGTAATCTGAAGATATATTTGAAGAACTTAAGAATCGAATTTATAATTGAAACCATGTGAGATTTTTTGAAAGAATCCCTCGGAAAATTCATGAAATTCCCTAATGTATCACACATGTTATTTTAAAGAGTCCCTGGAAGAATTTTTAAGAAATATCAGGGAGATTTTCTGAAAGAAGTTTCCCGGGGAAAGTTTTGGAATAAATCCTTGGAAGATCGTTTGAGAGAATGCTTGAAGGAATTTCCGAAAGTTTTCGGAAAACAAAAATCTTAAAAAGTTTCGAAAAAGTAGGGTAAATTTCTGGAGGATTTGCTAAAGAAATCCATGGAGGAACTTCTGCAAAAACTCATATACAACTCTTCGTGTGAAACTTCAGGGGGAATACCTTGTGGAATTTCTATATAAATTAGAAGTTGCTGTGGTATATTCCTTGACGAATTTCCAAAGAAGCCCTAGTACAATTTCTAAATGAACTTTTGAAACATTTTCTGAAAAACTCTGGGAAGAAGTAGGAATGTTAGAGTGTGATGGTTGATGCTACTAAAAACCGAGAACACTCTGCGTCTCCACAACTGGCACGGAGGGGTGATTGTTATAGAGGAAGAATGAGAGATCTGGGTCTCCAGTTAGCCTAGTGGTTAAGGCTATGGATCGCCAATCCGGAGACGGCGGGTTCGATTCCCGTTTCGGTCGGGAGAATTTTCTCGACTCTCTGGGCATAGTGTATCATTCTGCTTGCCTCACAATATACTAATTCATGCAATGGCTGGCAAAGAAAGCCCTCCAATTAATAACTGTGGAAGTGCTCAAAGAACATTAAGTTGGAGAGAGGCAGGCCAAGTCTCAGTGGGGACGTAGAGCAACAAAGAAGAAGAAGAAGAAGGGAGATCTGGCAGTCACATTTGGTCGGTGATGCGATCCATGGATAGAGGATATTTATAGTGTTTGATGTGATTATTTTTGGCAGAAAGTTAACACATTGGTGCTTGAATGCCAATCGTAAGGTGATAGAAAGATACAGGGTCGGAGTGTAGTGACGTGGACAGCAGTTAGGATTAGAATGACATTTATTTTCAGCACTTCAATTCTATGCTAACTAGATCCTACATCCCTCCCTTCTTTTTATTATCTACATGTAAATTACATATTCATTTAAGTAGTGTAATGTAAACTGGTAATGTTTCAATTAATCATCGAAGTTCATAGCTGCTGTATTATTATCTCCAATGTGTTATTGTCTTCTATACTTTGATCGCGATTTCTTTCTATGGTCAGGAATAATACGAAGATTTATGTCCTGGCTTATTTTCATTTGAACATTTTCAGGATTGTTCGTGTTCCTCATCGATGGATTGCAGCCTACAAGTCAGCGCATTGATCTGTATTACAGTACACAATAATTCTTTTCTTTAAGGTTCCAGTATTCTTCCTTCTTCCTTCTTTCTTCTTTCTTCGAGTTTGTCAACATGTTTTTTTTTAAATTATCATCGTATTTTCTGGTATGTCATATATGCCTGTTATTAATATAATTGGTTTGTGTATATTCTTATAAAGTTTGAGGAGAAAATTACAGTTTAAAAAACGCACGCAGTTTCTAATGAGTATCAAAAATAAAGAGAACATATTTTCAAATAGCAACGAATATGTATATATCAAATTCGTTTGAAATAATCGTGCAATGATCAGTTGTTAAATAGTTTTCCAATTTCTAACCTTTTGTTTTACACATTTAATCCATAAGAGTACACTATTGGCAAGTGCCTTACATTTTTTCAGACCTTTTTTTTAGGCCCCATTAATTTCGTTTGTCAGTAACGTTTTATGAATAAAACAAAGTTACCTTCAAGCAAATTCCACCTTGCGAAACTTCACGGGATCACAATCGCTTGATCTTTAAATAGTAATACGAACTAAACGTTATAGATGATTGCTTCATATTTAATCTTAAACATTCTATTGTATGTTTGAATCGCTCTTTGTTAAGACCGTTATTTTCTGTAAATACTCATTAATAGAACATTGTAGCAACAGGCCCTAATCAACTGAATCCTATCTAAAACTACAGTAGAGGCGTGATATGTAGAACTATACTAAAAACATCATAATCATTGATTTATAGAGTAAGCTCAGGTTTAACGTTTAGACTATGACAACCACTCAGTTGGTCCTTGACTTATAGTAAATAGTTTATTGTTAGTACTATGGGTGTTTAGTTCCTCTTTTACTATAAAAATGTCTAAAAATAAAGTAATGAAAACAGGTAATGATTTTATTTAAAATTTGCAGCTCTACAACTGAAATCACCAGTAGTGAAATATCCATTTCACGTTTCAAGAAAATTGATTTTACTACAAATGTTGTGGTGCCACTTGATACAAAAGCAACTTTGGTTTCACTCTTGTCTACTCCAATCAAGCTCATTAGGACTCTGCTTTTTCCTTAACTAGGATTAGTAGACTTGCAAAATCCTCAAAGACATCATCAATATTATATTTTCATTAACACATTAATCTTGGCTTTCTAAATTCAATACAAAGTGATTATTCCTATTTGTCTTTTGAATGTAATGGCCTGGGAGTACTTCGTATCTCCAACGAGTTTTCATTGTAGTAGGAGATGAATAATTAACTGAACTAATTTCATGCATTCTCGAGAGATTATTTGGAATGGAGTGATGACTTTTTCTTAGCTAGAATGAATGAAACAATAGTAAATCATTCCGAATACTATACAATACGATGAACTAACTATGTACACTGACGGATAGTATTCTGTTGAAGTTTTCAACCAATTAAAGTATAGCATATAGCAGTGGTCACCAATTGTGGCCCGCGTATACAGTATGCCTGAGGGACACTGGTATATAGTATCAGTATCATACATAGTGAAATCCAAGTTTTTCTGTTGATTTCAGGTTTCCTGGAATTTCATTCAAAGTAGTAGCAGGCATGGCTCATTAGTTCATCAAATGTTAATGTTTAATTACTGATTAAGAAACTTTGAAACTTCGTCAGATATATGGGTTTATAGAGAATCTGTTTCATTTTTTTTTTTAATTTGCATCGTTCAAAGATTATAATTTTTCACTAGAATTGAAAGAAAGCTATTGATTTGTTTTTTTTTTCGTTTGTTTTGAGAAGCTTTGAAGTTCATTCATTTGTGAAACATATTATTGTAATATTCAATGCACATTATTTCCCGTAATGAAATTTTAGATACACTTTCAAAGTATAATCATAATTATCAAAATCAAGCTCCCTTCAAAATATGCATTTATATGCATTTGAAATACTACATCAGCACATTATTTCAAAATTTACATGCTTGCAACATTTATATTTCTTTACTCATTCGAAGATCTTTTTGAATTTCAAACTTTTCTTTTTAGCTTTATGCTAATTGTTTGAAACTCTTGAATACACGGTTGTTTGATACACATGCTACCGATTATTTATAACATGTTATCCACCCGAAGTTTCCAAATAGATCCATGTACTTTTCCTATGTCGAACTGCATTTATCTTTACAAGGTATGCCTCTCAGTCCTACCGTCTCTTACGGTGGATGACTGATGGTTAATCATAACCTTCAACAAATAAGGCGAGAATGCATTTATCTAATCCAAATGTTTAAGATATTTCTGTCAATCTTTGGACACGCTGATCACCTTAGCAACAGTAACGATGGATATTGACAAACAATTTTAATATTTTTCATAGATCGAAATTGTTCCCAGCCATTGATTCCAGCTTTCCTGAGATTCATCCTGATCACGTCAGGTTTCTCTATTCACTTGAGGATCATCCCAAATCCGGGCCTCAAATAACTGAACTTCTTTCGAGAGAGCCATCCCGATTTCACGGGTCTCCCGAAAATGTTGAGGGCCATCCCGATGACCGGGCCTCAACACGCGACTCTGCGAGAACCATCCCGGATTTTCCGGGTCTCACTGGAGGATCATCCCGTCTAGCGGGCCTCCGTTCAGTTTTTTTTTTCTCTGTGAGGCGCATCCCGGCGTCCCGGGTCTCACTTATACGTGGAGGTTCATCCCGACTACGTCGGGCCTCCTTCTAGCATGAATCAATGGCTTCAGGCTGCACAATTTATCGCGATCTCAGTTTTCGCATTAAAATTGTTTCTCAATGTTGATTGTCACAATTTTATTATGTAATACATACCAAATAGAAACACATCTTCTGAAATGTTCGGGTCCACTAACTATCATTGCTCCTAGCGCTCCCACTTACGTTCTTCATCGTACTAATTGCCCTGCGGGCGCGATCCTTACCGAGATTTCGGGACGACATCCATCCACGCATTGGCTTCGGCTGCGAGATCTTTGTCTAGAACGGCGGCTTCTGCGACCCCTGTCATGACGGTCCAAAGAACGAGAACGACACTTGCACTGTCACGAAGTTGAAACCACAACAAAATGTTCCTTCTTCATTCTTCAAGTATCCGGAATTATATTGATAATTTTCTAATTTGTTCAAATTTCTCCTTCGTTTCTCTTCAAATTTTTTCACTCGTCGCCAAATGTAGTGACGTGGACAGCAGTTAGGATTAGAATGACATTTATTTTCAGCACTTCAATTCTATGCTAACTAGATCCTACACGGAGGAAAGGGACGGGCCAGGGATTGAACCCAGGACCTTCTGTATACGAATCAGAAGCGGTAGCCACTGTACCACATAGCCCGTTACTAAGTTTCAGTGGGAACATAATGTTACAAAGTTCAAGTTTTAATCCTTGCTGTATCAAACAAACTACTTGACCCAAATTCCTCTGGCCTATAGTCGAAGACTTTTTGTTTGAACGCCGTATTAAAAATAAATTTCATCTTTGATTGCTGTACAAACGGATCCGAAAGTCTACCAGACCGATTCATTTCTCATGTAGTAGTTTATACTCTCTACACATGTTGAAACGACTAGAACCGTCTCCCTGTTCAGCAGCTCCATGCTGTTCATGAATTTATAATTTTGATTACTGCAGTGAAATTGCCTTTACTGCATTCGTCACTCGGCATATCAGACTCTAACCAATGATAACCTCTATCCCTCCTCCTTGCTATGTCCGAAAGAAATTAGATAGGATGGCATGGTTTATTCGAAACTGTCTGATTCCAGCTTTAGAGGATTAAAGCACGACAAACATTTAATACGTTTATCCTGGCTGAAAGGTTTTTTGACTCCGAATACCATTTTGAAAGCATATTAAAATTCAATCATGAAATTAGTCAATCGGCATCCCCTTCTTCACCTCACCCCCCTTCATCTGGACGTTCTATCGCCATCACAGCCGTACGTAGTCGATTAGCCAAATGCCTAAACACCGGTTCGGTATCAAATAATCGTTCCAGATGAAACCCCCTAATTCCAAAATTGAAACCCATCCACTGCGCCACACCAAACCGAGTCCAGCAGCTCCGGCGCGTTCGTTGCTGGTTTGCTGGTTTGTTGGTGCGGTTGTGTGCGGTCGGTCGTCTGCGTTGTTGCTTGGACGTATCATCGTTCCACATGACTCATATTCCGCAAATCAAAATTACCGCCACCCAAAAGTTGATCCCACAAACCGGCCTCGGAGTCTAAGCCTGCCAGCCAGCCAGCCAGCAGCACCACCAGCAGCAGCAGCGATATGGAGTGGCCGGCGCATACCTAATGCCATCGCAACATTATAATCGCCGTTCGTTTTGTAGGGGAGGATGTGGTCAGAAAGAACAAAGAGTTGCTTACACAGGAAAAATAGTGCATTTTTATATGGTTTCTTGGTATGGTATGTTTTGTCATATAATCCCAAGTAAAAATTTATATTGTCACTGATTTTGTTTGTTTTATGATAACATTCTCTATCGCTTATTCTTTTTGGTTTTATCATTATCCCAACAATGGTGATCGTTCTCGGGTTAGGTACGTAATTCCGGAGTGCTAACTTTGGAACAAGTTTTCTTTCCGATAGAGCTGCGAATGTGCGAGAAAACATACGACACTATAACTATTGAGTTCTTGAAGAAGGTCACAAACGGACCGAAACGTAGAACAAAATAAAATAACAGCGTTTTGATTTTTTCAAGACTGAGAACCCACAACACGTTGTAATAGTTCATAACAATTTGAAACTACGATGTTTTAGGAAATAAAAATTCCGAATTCATTGTACTGGTTTTGCCAAGGGTTTTGCATTATTTACGGAGAGCTATCCAACTTATGAAAGTTCCTTGGGATACACAGTGTATTTTGTGTGGAAGTTAACAAACCATGCAGATATCAAGATTATTAATATTTTTGTTTGGCTAATTCCTGCTGGCGCATTCAGTTTATTTCGATGGAAACTGTTTTTCCAACTTAATTAAAACTCCATCCATCCAGCACAGCAACAGGAACGGGTGGTTTTATTATCATTCTTGGGGCCATCTATTAAGTACGTCACGGTCATAGGGGGGAGAGGGGGTTTGTGAAAGTGTTGCAAACAATGTATTGGCTATACGAAAAACCCGTACGAAGGGGGAGGGGAGGGGGTCGAAAATTGCCAATTTTAACGTGACGTACTTAATGGATGCTCCCCTTGAAGAAGAGAACTATAAAACCTTTGCATCTACAGAATGTCCCCATCCAACCACATATCGTCAATCATTATGTGGCAATAATCGCATATTTTTATAAACTTAATCAGGATTGTATTTATTGACAATGATTGCTCAAAATCGCATTTCATGTCCAATGAAATCTCAAATTCGATTTTGTTCCCTACAGTTGTCAGATCATGAAAGGTACTAGATACAATCGGTAGAATCGCACTGAATCGGATAGATTCGTGAAAAATTAATTCTTATTGTCAAACTGCAAGTTTGCTAGCATCACATATGTGATTTAATAGTCGCTTTACATCGTATATGAATCTGTTAAATCGAGCCGCCTTCCTAAAGGTGTGATCAAAGTCAATGCAAACAACCCTAACAATGTTGTATAGTGATCGTTTGTGTCATACTTGCGTCGTATACCAAGCGAACAAAATCCTAGAAATCGTAGTTTTCATTTTAACAATCGCGAATGATATTTGAAATTGTAAATGATTTTGTTTACATCTTTGAATGGTGAAAGAAAGTTGTGTATTCATCATAAATTTGTTTTTATTTTGTTGGAAAATGCCAACTATTATCGTAGACGGATAAAACGGTAAAACCGTAGAATATTTTCGAGAAATCGTTTATCATGATGGATGAAATCACTGGGCGCAGTATCATAACGTCCGAGGCCATAATGTCCCAGGGCTTTATGGCGCATTTTTTCGGGGCATAACGTCCAAACATACAAGTATGCCACGAAGTCCAAGGAAAGAAGGCACGTAGGATATTATGACGCACCTAAACTTTTGGACGTTATTTCGCAAAAAAACGCGACTTAACGACCGGGACAGTATGGCCTCGGACGTTGTGATCCGGCCCCAAATCGGTTATATGCTTCTATATGACCTCCACTTAATATGTACCGTCTACCACCGTTGGTTTGACCGCTTCTAATCTGAACACTTTTTTATTTGACCCCCGGTAATCTGCACATCATTCAAACTAAAAATGGTCCAAACATGATTCTGCCCATGGAACGGGTTGAAAGGGAACGTGGAATCAAAACAAAATAGCAAATACGGTTACCAGCAAAGTGTTTTTCGATGCCCCCATATGGTTACTAGAAGTTCAAAATAAAAAATGAACCCCGTTGGTTTGCATGAGGGGGTGGCCAAAATGTTTGGGATAGGTAACTTTTTTTTCTCTAACATGCGGTAAGTTTTGATAGAGTGCATCAAAAATTCTCAAATTTTGACTGTTTGTCAACCTACATATTATATGTCCATCATTGGTACAAATTTGAGCTCGATTAGTTAATCTTTCGCGAAGGTAGAACCGTTCTCGTAAAACACTATTTTTAGACAACTAGTTTTTGAACTGTCATATCTCGGATACCAGTGAACCAAATTGAATGAAATTTTGAGCGATTATCAACAATATATTAATGCACAAAAATTCTCCGAAACTTTTTAAACGTTGAAAAATTGTGCGGTCAGGCTAAGGCCGGGGTGGCCTCTGCTGTACATAGTAGCCGCCTCCATTCCACTCGGTCCATGACTGTTTGTCTCTAGTTCCGAACTCTGCGTAGGGTCCGCAGATCGTCCTCTACTTGGTCGACCCACCTAGCTCGCTGCGCTCCACGTCTTCTTGTACCGGTCGGATGACTCTCGAGAACCATTTTAGTCGGGTTGCTATCCGACATCCTGATGACGTGACCCGCCCACCGTAGCCTCCCGATTTTCGCGGTATGGACGATGGTTGGTTCTCCCAGCAGCTGATGCAGTTCGTGGTTCATTCGCCTTCTCCACGTCCCGTCTTCCATCTGCACTCCGCCGTAGATGGTACGCAACACCTTCCGTTCGAAAACTCCAAGGGCGCGTTGGTCCTCTGCAGGCATTGAAAAAGCTCAGCTCACGAGCAAAACTCAGCTGATTTTATGCTAACTTGATGCTCAACAGAAAGCTAGGCTATGATCGTTCAGGCTCATTGAACTTTGGCGCTCATCAGTAATGTGAGCTACGAGCGCCACAGCTCACCGTACCAAAACTAACTGAGCATGGATATCTTTGAAAATAAATATAACATTTTCAACCGCATTTTTGTGTACGCAACCTTCATCAAGTTAAACAGCGGTTTTATTTTGATTTTCTCCATGAGATTGGTGTCCGTGTAAGGGGGCTGTCCATTTAAAACGTAATATTATTTTTTTTTTTCGATTTTTCGACATCTACTCGAAGGATTTTTTCTTGGATTTTTTGTATGATACCCCAAACATGTTTGAATGATACGTTAGATTTTTCAAACCCTCCTTTACTGATAGATTTTTACGTAATTGATGGGCGGCTCCAAGACAGTTGCGAAATAGGAACCAAGTAACTAAAGTGTCCACAGTACCCGAAGTATCTTGACTGATCCTGAAGTGAACCACATTGTTCGAGGCCAATAGCTTATTCAGGTAATTTATTTCGAAAGTTACCATAGAAGGCCAACACTTGAACATGCATTGGTCTTCAGGACCTTTGGGTATTTCGTTGCCATTGGTCTAACTGTCACCATTCCTCTCAGACTCCAATTAAATTCAGAATCACAACTTCAATCTATGTTTTGGTCAGTTCCATCCTTTTTGATTTTTGGATTGAAAGTGTGTAGTTTACACTTTCAATCCACAAACCAGTAAAATGCTACAGTTTCTGCATCCGTTTTTCCGCGTTGCCCCTCCGAGTCCTAGTAGCATCCCGGTCCTTGCAATAGCCAGGTCCCATGCATGCATGCATGCTGCTAAGGTAGTTATCTGGGGTCGTGGTTCAGAAGCTGGGGGCCTAATAAGCAATTTGTAGGCCGCCGTAGTTGAATCTCAACTTTTTGAAATGCCGGTTGTGACAGAAGTGACTGTTTGATGCAAGGATCCGTGCATGAAAATAATTATGGTTTGCTATGATTTTCGACTCGTGCATAATGGACCAAGTAGAAAAGCGTCGTCAAGCACACTCCAGCTCATTGTTTATTCCAGAAGTGAGCCCACATGATCACTGACTGTAGACGAGTTGAGCATAATAGTTCGCTCACAGAACCGGGACACTGCGATCATGGCTGGCTCATGCTCGTTGAGCTCGCTCACAAGTCCAATGCCTGGTCCTCTGCACGTAGGGTCCATGTTTCGTGCCCATAGAGGACGACCGGTCTAATCAACGTTTTGTAGATGGTTAACTTCGTGTTACGGCGAACTTTATTCGATCGTAGAGTTCTGCGGAGTCCAAAGTAGGCACGATTTCCTGCCACAATGCGCCTCTGAATTTCTCTGCTGGTGTCGTTGTCGTCGGTCACCAGTGAGCCCAAGTACACGAATTCTTCAACCGCCTCGATATGAATTCGGGGTGGCGGGCGCGGTGATTCCTCCCTGGAGCCCTTTGCCATCATGTACTTTGTCTTCGACACATTAATGACTAATCCGATTCGCCTTGCTTCACTCTTTAGTCGGATGTACGTTTCCGCCATCGTCTCAAATTTACGAGCAATAATATCAATATCATCGGCGAAACCAAGCAGCTGAACGGACTTCGTGAAAATCGTCCCACTCGTGTTTATCCCCGCTCTTCTAATTACACCCTCCAAAGCAATGTTGAACAGCAAGCACGAAAGACCATCACCTTGCCGTAACCCTCTGCGAGATTCGAAGGGACTCGAGAGTGTCCCTGATACTCGAACTACGCACATCACTCGATCCATCGTCGCCTTGATCAATCGTATCAGTTTATCCGGGAATCCGTATTCGTGCATAATCTGCCATAGCTGTTCTCGATCGATTGTATCATACGCCGATTTGAAATCGATGAACAAGTGATGTGTGGGCACGTTGTATTCGCGGCATTTCTGCAACACCTGGCGGATGGCGAACATCTGGTCCGTTGTAGCGCGTTCACCCATGAATCCAGCCTGATATT
Organism: Aedes albopictus; assembly: GCF_035046485.1. Taxonomy (NCBI): domain Eukaryota; kingdom Metazoa; phylum Arthropoda; class Insecta; order Diptera; family Culicidae; genus Aedes; species Aedes albopictus. The sequence continues at coordinate 110,860,045 of NC_085138.1, read as the reverse complement.
GCCCCACGAACTCTCTTGCAATCGGTGATAGACGGCGACATAAAATTTGAGAGAGTATCTTGTAGGCAGCGCTCAGTAGTGTGATCGCGCGGTAGTTCCCGCAATCCAACTTGTCGCCCTTTTTGTAGATGGGACAAACGATACCTTCCATCCATTCCTCCGGTAATACTTCCTCCTCCCAAATCTTGGTAATGACCCAATGTAGTGCTCTCACCAGTGCTTCTCCACCGTATTTTAGAAGCTCGCTTGGTAGTTGATCTGCTCCAGCGGCTTTGTTGTTTTTCAACCGGCCAACCTCCTCCTCAATCTCTTGAAGGTCAGGGACCGGAAGTCTTTCGTCCTGTGCACATACTCCTAGATCGGTTACCACGCCACCTTCGGTACTTGCAACGTCGCCATTGAGGTGCTCATCGTAATGCTGCCGCCACCTCTCGACCACCTCACGCTCGCTCGTGAGAATATTCCCGTGATTATCTCGGCACATGTCGGCTTGTGGCACAAAGCCTCTGCGCGAGCGGTTCAGCTTCTCGTAGAACTTTCGTGTGTCCTTAGCGCGGTACAGCTCTTCCATCGCTTCGCGATCTCGTTCTTCCTGCTGGCGCTTCTTCATCCGGAAGACTGAGTTCTGCCTGTTCCGCGCCTGTTTGTAACGTGCCTCATTCGCTCTCGTACGGTGTTGCAGCATTCTCGCCCATGCTGCATTCTTCTCGTTTTTCAACTGTTCACATTCGCCGTCGTACCAGTCGTTTCTGTGATTCGGAGTCGCGAAGCCTAGTGCTGTAGCCGAGGTACTACCTATGGCGGATCGGATGTCCCTCCAGCCATCTTCAAGTGTAGCTGCGCCAAGCTGCTCTTCCGTTGGTAGGGCCACTGCTAACTGCTGCGCGTAGTCTTGAGCCACTTCTATGTTACGAAGTTGCTCGATGTTGAGCCGCGGCGTTCGACTTCGACGCGTGGTGATAACTGTCGAAAGTTTTGAGCGCATGCATACAGCGACTAAGTAGTGATCCGAATCTATATTCGCATTGCGGTATGTGCGGACATTGGTTATATCCGAGAAGAATTTACCGTCGATTAGAACGTGGTCGATTTGGTTTTCTGTTTGATGGTCGGGTGATCTCCAGGTGGCTTTGTGGATATCTTTGCGGGGGAAGAAGGTGCTTCGGACTACCATCCCACGGGAGGCTGCAAAGTTTACGCATCGCTGGCCGTTATCATTCGATACGGCGTGCAGGCTGTTTCGCCCGATTACCGGTCTGTACATTTCCTCCCTTCCTACCTGCGCGTTCATGTCGCCGACAACGATTTTCACGTCACGCGGCGAGCAACCATCGTATGTTTGCTCTAACTGCGCGTAGAACGCTTCTTTCTCGTCATCGGGTCTCCCTTCGTGTGGGCAGTGGACGTTGATGATGCTGTAGTTGAAGAAACGGCCCTTAACTCTCAACATGCACATCCTTGCGTTGATCGGCTGCCACCCGATCACACGTTGTCGCATCTTGCCCAACACTATAAATCCTGTTCCCAGTTCATTGGTGGTGCCACAGCTTTGGTAGAAGGTAGCCGCTCGATGCCCGCTTTTCCACACTTTCTGTCCAGTCCAACAAAGTTCCTGCAACGCCACGATGTCGAAGTTGCGGGGCTGTAGTTCGTCGTAGATTATCCTGTCACATCCTGCGAAACCTAGTGACTTGCAATTCCATGTTCCAAGTTTCCAATCGTAGTCCTTATTTCGTCGCGTGGGTCTTTGCCGATTGTATCGAGTCGTATTTTCTCCTATGTTATTCGCAATGGGGATTTTTACGGGTGGCTTATTGGGCCTACGCCAACACTCCTGTCTCGCCGGAGGGCCATCGTGCCAGTTCTGTTTAACGTCCCAACCAACACTGGGACGACCACGCTGATGGGGCTACCACCTTGGATCTAGCTGGGCGTGGTGCAGCGTTTCTTACTCAGCCGCTGGATGCCAGAACAGACGCTGTTTGAGCCGCACCTCCTTGGTGAACAGACACTCGGATCGTACCTCCTCAATCTAGCTGAAGTCAGAAGGACAACAGTGCCCAGGCTGCACTACCAGCTAAGCACACAACTCTTAGCTGGCGGTCTTTGTCATCGCTTGACCCGTGGAAGCATGAGGTAGGAACTTGTGAGGACCAGAGCAATATTGGACGCTCTCCTTATCGACTCACCGTTTTGCAGCCCTAAACGTTGAAAAAAGTTATGATGATTTGAAATTTTCACCCATATAAAGGAAAATGAGTCAAATTTACAATACCGCAAAAAAAATGCTAAATGTGTTCTTCTCTTAATTTGAATGGGCTCAATTATATCTTATTATAGATATCTTAAGAACAGAAGTAGAAAATCTTTGGACGTCAAAAATAAAATTTAATGACATTGATGTGAAAAAAAAAATAACATTTTTTCGAGAAAGATCCAAAAAAAAGTGTCAATCCATCATAACTTTTTTCAAAGTTTGAAAAGTACCTATGTTTAATAGAATTTTGAAGCATAAATAGGGTTTGTGTTCCATCAGTAATCTCACGCTCCCAATTTCATCCTATTCGAAGACAAGCGATTGCGGCACCAATTGATTCCGTTCTTTTTGTTTTCATGCGTGCTCACTTCTAACAAAAAATACAAAAATAAGAAACAAAACAAACAGTGCTTCATTCCTTTGTTTTTCGTAGGATGAAAATGGGAGCCACATGCTTAATAAGGGAACCAATACCCTATATTGTTGATTAACGTTCAAAATTTCATTCAATTCGGTTCACTGGTTTCCGAAGTATGACAGTTCAAAATTATTTGTCTAAAACTATTTGTCTAAAAAACAGTATTTTACGAGAACTGTTTAACCTTCGCGAAAGATTAACCAATCAAGCTCAAATTTGTACCAATGATGCACATATAATAGGTTGACTAACAGACAAAATTTGAGAATATTCAATGCACTCTATGAAAAGTTACAGCATGTTGAACTTTTTTGTGAGAGAAAATAAGTTGCCTATCCCAAACATTTTGGTCTCCCCTTGTATGTGTGGCTAATTCAGTTACAATTTCAAAATATAAATTGCTGACTGGGTAGTTTTGGTCTTATCTACATATTGATATCACGATTAAGCTAAAGATCAGGGTACGAAAATAAGACCAAGCGTTATATTATACGAATCAAAATAAAATCTACTTTGGCGAATACTTTCATCCGCAGAAGATACGCGCAAGATAATCGCCTAAGGAAACAGACCTAGAAATTGCAACGCAATTTATTTTTTGACAAATCAATGGCGAAATCGATGGAAGCCATGGTTACTGCAGCAAGATAGGTTGGGTTTCAAGGCTGAATCGTAGAGCTTATTATAGGATAAATATCTTGAAGATTAAAGAAATAATAGATTAATATGATTTCATCTAGCTCTAGCATTCTGTTATTTCATGAGCGTATACAATATGAAATTCTTAGAAACGTTTCAGATGTCATACTCAGATAGTTTTTTCATGAATGTCCCCAGGAAATACTTCTAGTATTTCACAATTATAATTTATTTAGTTTTTCCAAAAATCATGAGATTTCCTGATTTTCGAAAAAAAAATCAAATCTATTCTAGATGCTTTCAAATTCCTCCAAGAATTTCAATTGGTTCATCGGCCCAATAAAAAAATCCTTCAAGCATTTATCGTTACATAACAGAGGAAACAGCAGAAATTATCCTGAACTTGAGTAATCACCGCGCAATATATAATAATTGGGTTGCATTGGCTTTTCTCTGTGACAGGTCCTGTCACCGAGAAAAGCCAATGCAACCCAATTATTAGAAATTATCCTGGTTTTTAACAAGAAGCTTCGAATGATTCCACCTGACACTATGTTAATATTTGAAGTAACACCTTTCAGCGATTACTCAACGAATCCCTCCATATTATGTACACCATTTTATTTCTTTGAATTATCTTTGAAACAATTCGATTTTTGAGCATTTTAGCATAAATTTTCTTCAGATTTTTGTAGGTTTCACTATGATTTCTTCTGGCATTACACCAAAAATTCCTCCAAGCAATTGATTCAAGAAATCCATTAGACATTTTATTAGAATACCACTAGAATTTTCCACAGACTTGAAAAGAAATTTGGCTAAAGGTTTTACCACGAACTCTCTTGGAAGTTGTTAGAATTAATTCAGAAAATCGACGAGCGGTTTTTGTAAGAGAGTTGCATTACTGGACAGAATAAAGTACATCTTAACCAATTTTACAAATGCAAAAGTTTGGAGCTCTGAATCTCAGCTTTATTAATCTGTTCTATAACTTCATATTTTAATTGGACACATTTGATATCTTGAAATTTACCTTGTTTTAAACATGCCATCCACCCACGTTGGTTTGACCGCATCTAATCTGAACACTTTTCAATTTGACCCCGCTGATCTGCACATCGTTCAAACTAAAAATGGCTCAAACATCATTCTGCTTATGGAACAGGGTGAAACGAAACGCATAATCAAAACAAAACAGCAAAAAAGGTTACCAGCAGTGTGTTTTCGGGCTCTCATAAGGTTACTAGAAGTTCAAATTTAAAAATGAACCCCGTTGGTTTGCATGAGGTATCGTTCAAACCAACGGGGGTAGATGGTATTTAGATTTTTCCATGCAAAATGTTTAAAGCTATCACAAATCTCTCATTTAATAGAAAAAAAGGTAAAATTTGAAAAGATTCCAGAAGTTGGCTTCAATTTCTTGAGGTTTGTGTTAACGTAAGAATCTTGACAATACACATAGAACGTGACGCGAGACAGGACACAACACTTATAGTTCTTACAATAAAATGAAAGGATTAATTTACCTGGTTTCGGGTTCGACGTTGCCCTTGGACAGGGCGATGTTCGACTGATTACGTCGTACTGCGCACAGTATTCGTCGAGATTGTTGAAATTTCACTGTATTCTCAGTTTTGTCAAGTCGAAGAGAGGAGAGTTGATTGAAGCATCGTCTTCATTCATAAGAGGACAGTCTGCTGTGGCGATGTACATGGACTTCCAAGCGTTCAGTTGAGCAGCTTTTCCGACGTTTTTCACTAGCTTCGCATTGTCCCAATCTGGAACTTGAACTGCTGGTTAGCTCGTTTTCGACTGCCTGTTTATGCTCACGTAGCCGAACTTTGAACTTACGGCGAGTTTGTCGTCCGATGTATACCGCAAAGCAGTCCAGACAAGGTATTTGGTATAGACTGTTTCAGAAATTATAAATACACTCACGATTGACTGCCATTTCAGTTTGGGCACAATATCCAATGAAGTTTCTTCTAGCTCTTATAGTAAACATACTAACAAAGAAAACAATACCAATTTTGTTGATGTTTCTTTTAAAAGTTAAAAAAATAGGGCTCTGTAAACTAGATGATTAAAATTTGAAGTTGCACAAAGTGGTCAAAAAATGTAGCATAATAGAAAAGGAAAAAATCTTACAAATAAAATATTTTATTTCCATAAGCAAAATAACTGTATCGATAAGAAAAGATGGGATAAGTAATATTCTCGACCTTTGCAGTCTACACACCAAACGCTTTCAGCAATATTTTGCTGAATTTTGCCGAGCTGAAGGGTCCAGCAAAATTTTTTGCTGAACTTTCAGCAAAGTTTGCTGAATTTCAGCAAACTGTTACTGGTGATCAGCAGAGTTTACTGAACAACTCAGCAAATTTTGCTGAATTTCAGCAAAATTTTTGCTGAAACCTTCAGCTCGGCAAAATTCAGCAAAATTTTGCTGAAACCCTCAATCGAATTTTTGGTGTGTAATACAGCTAATGCTCTATTAGACTGCAAAGGTCGAGAATATTACGTTTTCCACAGTCGACAAGCAACCATTTCCGATACGAAAAGATATTTCTCGATTAATATGAGTAATTTTTACTGTAATATTCGATCAAAAACCATCATTACTGGCCTTCTCAATGCAAAAATTTGTTTTGTCAAATTTCTCAACAACACCAGTAGCAAAGAACGTTAAGGAAACGAATGTCGTTATTACTGCTAAATGCATTCGTTTTTGTGGTATGAGCTTTGCCATCTGAAGGATCAAATGAGCTGAAAAAATAAATTTGATTAAATTAAATGCGTTCAGGAAAGCTACAAAAATGTGTGGTAGTTCTTATGTTTCGTAGAAAACCTTGAAAAAGGTACTCGATCTCAGAAAAAATGTGGAAATGCCTATATCGGTTTTAACCAGATTTTGATCAAGGCATTTCTTAGACAACTTGTTGAGAAAGCGAATGTGATTAAAAGTTAGATAATTTTTGGTATTTAGTGATTAATAATGTTGAATTCATTAAAAAAACACCTTTGCGTAAATTTGGAGAATGATGTTAATTGTTAGAGAACTCGACTGTTCTTCAAAATATCAAGACAATTGAAAGGGAATACAAAAATATGGAGTACAATATGCTATATTCTGAAAGAAGTTGGTAAAAATCATTAGAACACTTCATTTTATGTAATAATCAAAGTGCATTTATAATTTCTGAAACAGTCTATATATACCAGATTTTTTCTCAGCTGGGACCTTGTCTTTCAGGTTGCATAACAGATCCTTCAGTATGTGATTGCTTTTATACACCACATGGAATCCGTGGTGTTCAACGGTGGCCTGAACAGTGTTAGTTAATTTCGGATAGAACGGAAGACTAATTCTCTTTACATGCATTTTTATACACGGCTAGATAAACTATCCCAAAAATGAAGTAAATTGGTTCAAAATTGACTGAGTTATAGCAGCAAGTGCCCAAAATAGGTTCACTTGCACAAATGGTCCCAGACCCTATATCATTATGTTATAAAAAAAGCTTTCCTGAAAATCCAAAAATAGTTATTAAATACCAGAAGTCCTAAATATGCAGAAAACAACTTTATGAATCCAACCAAAGTTTTGTCGAATGAACTTGTTAAAACTTCAAATCTTTAATGGTCGTCGGTTGGTCATACGTTGGTTTTTCCAATATTCTTGACTGGTTGGCCACCTCAAACAAGATACTCGAAGTATCTACCTGAGTATCTAACAAAAATATAATCATAAATTTGAGAATAAATAGTTCGTGACAGGTTCGTGTGTGACACTGTTTACAACTGCCGAACAAAGGCGCAAACGCTGAACTGTCATTTTATAGGAGAACTGTCAAAGGTCCCCAAAATCAGCTGATTTAAAACGTCTTCTGATTAAGCCTATTTAGCAGAAACACCTCTTGATGTTAAGAGAATCAATTTATCAGACAAATCGGCACCAACATTTCAAAAGGGCGTAACTGCTTTTGCAACCAATGCCTTCTCATAGAGCTGTGGGTCGTATTTCATTCATCTCACGCAATTCACATCCATTAATCGAAAGAGGAGGATTTTATCTTTCTATTTGTGCTAGTGGATTGCTCAAGATGGATGGGATACGCTCAACAGCTTTGTGAGAAGGCATTGGTTGTAAATGCAGTTACGCCCTTTTGAAATGTTGGTGCCGAAATGTAAAATTCTTAGGAAGTTCATCCCAAGAATCCCAAGATAATTACATCACAATATACAGGAAAGAATCTAGCTATCTTGTTCGAAACTAGAAAAGGGTCATGGAAATAATAGAAAATTAAAAAATTGGAATCTCGATTCCAATGACCTCTAGTAGCAAAGAACGTCATACTAACACGCCTTAATTTATTCCGAAAATGTTGAGAGCAGTGCTTTAATTTCTATGAGTATAATTCAACAATTCATCGGACCAAGGTCTAACTTTAACCCCACCTTCCACTAGCACTCCAAAAGTCAAACTCTATCTAGGTTACACGGCGCGACGTGGCGAACTAATCTCTAGCCAAAACAGCAGCAGTTGTGTAGCTGCAGCGGTTGAGGACAGGGACAGCAGGGACAGCGAGCGCAAGGGAGGTCATAATCCAGAACTCCACTCGGGCGGCCAGTAGTTGGAAATTCGATAATCACGTCCGACACAAACCGAATTGCAGTGTGGAATCTAATATTCCCGAAAACAGACAATTTGTTTAAAACTACTCGACTTGGTTTTGGGTCTCACGGTTCGCAGGTATCTGTTCCTCCATCTATCTAGTGAGTGTAAGCACAATGCCGCTGCGCTGCGCTGGCTTGGCTGAGTGCGAGCTACGGTGTCCATCGTTTTGTTTCGTAGGTTTGGAACACGAAAGGCGTACGTACATGGCCAGTGGCTGTCTAAATCGATGCGGGGGTGTGTGCAGGGCAGGTACAAGGGAAAAGAGAGAATGGAATTCCTGAAAGAATGTTTGACTGTGTGCGAATAGTGGTCGTTCGTTGTGCTGCTGACCGTGGCACAGAGCAAGAGCAGAGTTGAGTTGCTGGAGTTTGCCGTCGTCGTCGTCGTCGTCATCTTTGGTTGGTCGTCTCTTGCTGTAAGCGGTCGGCCGACCAGCAGCCAGCAGTATGCTGCACACTACCAACTAATGGACACTCTAATGGATCTCTTTAGCATTTCACACGTTTCTTACTTCGGAGAAGGGGCTTTAGATCGCATCAAAATATGTTTTGTTTAAATTTACATTAATCCGTTAACGCACGAGCTGTCTCACAATTCGAATAATCATATAAATTTGTTAGAAACAGTCATGTACGAATAAAATGAACATGATTTCATCAGGAAATTTAAGTCCAAAAAAATCTTCAGTATAGATGAACATCTGATCATTTTGTCAAGCTGTAGTTCAGCACAACTTTTAAATTTCGTTGCATTCAAGACCGCTGTAAACTAATGAAAGAGATGATAACTACTCAAAATACCGTAAAAAAGAACTGTCAAATAACATTACGTCTTACTTCAGAAATGTTTCTGAAATGTCGAAATGACCCATACTTGATACATGGATCGTGAATCATTTATCAGGGAATATCCTAGAGGAGAAATCTGTGGAAAGATCCAGGGTGAAACTCCGGGAGGAATCTCAGAAGGAACCCCGGGTCGATTCGCCGATTGAATCCATGGAGAAATCCTTGAAAGAATTCTGGGGGAATCTTAGTAGAAATTTCAAAAAAAAAAAAAATCCCAGGAAAAGTCTGTGAAAGAATGCTGGAGTAAATTACGAAAAATAATGAAGCACTACAAATGTATATTAGAAATCTAACGTTGCAGGAGAACACTACAAAGGCGTAGTAAATAAGGACATCACAAGTGGACACATGTTGCCCTGTTACCCAAGTGGATAATAATTTCCGATGACAGGATGACGAGGTTTCATAAATGTTGTTGGTCCATCAGTCAATCCTGTAATCGTATTTTCTCTGGCAGGTTGCTTTTTGATGATTATTGACCTGGGCTTGTTAGGGGAATATCTGTAAGTAAGAAGAAAATCGTGTTAGGTACTTTAAGTACTATTCCTTTGAATTCCTCTAAGAATTTGCACCCTTTGACAGATACGTATTTCGACCTCAACTGTAAGGTCGTCTTCAGTGTCTTGTACTTGACTCGACTCGGAGTCAAGTTCTTAGTGGAATTCAAAGGAACAATACTTAACACGATTTTCATTTTACTTAGGTTGCCTTCTGTTCGCAGCATTAGTTGCTTTTATAGCTTGAGTTTGGTGTAGGAATTTCTAATCCTAAGGGGCACCCAAATTCAGGTTATAATACAGTACGTTTACAGGGACATCCATGTTAGGGAGCAATTCAGTTATCTGATAGTTTATTTTGCCCGAAATGACTTGAAAGTAGGCTATCAAAAATGAGATTGCTGAGATCCCATAGTGCTCTGGAATAAAATACAGAGAACTAACATGTACATTGAATTTGGGAAAATATATACAAGCTGAAATAGTACATTCAACAAAAAAATTAAACATGTAATAAGTACTCCCTGAAAGAATCTCAAAAGGAGTCTCTGAGGGAACTTCGGAGAAATTCCTTTAAGAATCCCAGAATTCATGATGGAACTCATGATGGAATCTCGAAATAATTCCTAAAGAAATCATTGAAATCTCAGAAGGATACCCTGAAATAATTTCGGGAGATATCACTGAAATAATCTTGGGAGAAATCCCTAAAGGAATTAATGGAGTCACAGCCAAGGAGTAAAGGAATAAATGAAGGAATACAGGTAGAAATCTTTAAAAGAACCTCGAGAAGATTACATTAAAGAAAGTCGGGAGCACTTCGTAAATGAATTCTGCGAGAAATTCCTGAAGGAATTCTGGAGGAAACCCATGAAAGGTGCCCTAAAGAAATCCCAGGAGCAGTCAATAAAAGAATGCTGGAGTTATACGTGAAAGAATCTCAAAAGAAGTCTCTGTGGTAACCCTAGAGGAATCCCCTAAAATAATCCCAAAAGGAATCCCATCATCAATTAAGGAATCCCAAGAGGCATCCCTAATTGAATCCCAAAAGGATTCCTACAAAATCATTCAAAGCATCTCTGAAATATTCCCTGAAATAATCTCGGGAGATATGCTTGAAAGAATGCCGGAAGTATTTCCAGAATTATCTTCCGGAGTCCATGAAGGGCGCCCAGGAGAAATCTTTGAAGTAATCCTCGCACAATTCCCTTAAGAAACCCCTAGAAATCTGGGAGTCATCCCTGTGAGAATCTTAAAAGAAGTCCTTTCGAATTGGAGTAATTCCTGAAAGAATCTGAAGAAATCCTGGAATAAATCTTCAAGAGAATCTGGAGATAATTCCTTCAAAGAATAAATCAAAGAATCTGGTCAGAAATTCCAAAGGAACACTGAAAAGATCCAGGAGGAATCCCCATACTTATCACAAAATAAGTTTTGGGGTGAATACCTGATTTAATGCCACAAGATATACCGGGCTAAATCAATGAAGGAATCTCCGAAGAAATTCCAGAAGAAATCTTTAAAGGAATCCCGAGATAGTCCATAATTTAATCTCTGAACGCATCTCAGGAGAAATAGTTAAAGAAAACCTGGGAGAAAACAATGAAGGAATCCAGGAGGAATCCCTGAAGGAGTCCTGGACATAATCCCTGAAGGAATCTCTAATAGACTCACGAAAAATCCCTGATGGATTCACGCGAGAAAATCCAGAAAAAAAATCCGGGAGTCCTGGGAACAATTATTGGAAGCTTCCCTGAAGAAATCCCTAAGGGAATTGCAGGGGGATAAAAAAAGGAATCCTGGGGCAATCCCTACAGGAATTTAAGGAGAAATCCCTTAAGAAAAATCGAGAAGGATCATTGAATGAATCCGTGAAGAAACCTCAGGAGAAATCACTAAAGACATCCTGAGAACAAATGCCGAAAGAAAACTATTGAAGAATCTCGAGAGAAATCCTTCGGGGAATCTCTGTAAAAAATCCAGGGAGAAAGGTTGTCGGAAGCTCACGAGGAATTTCTAAACAAATTCCAAAGAAATAAAATGAGAAATCAATGAAAAAAATCTAAGAAAATCATTGAAGGAATCCCTGAATATATCCAGGAGTAGTTCGTAAACGATTCACGGGAGGAATACCTGAAAGAATGACGGAGAATGTATTTATACATCTTGAAAGTAATTCCTGAAAAAAAACTGATAAAAATAAATTACAAAATCCCAGAAGGTGTCAATGAAGGAATTCTGGAAAGCATTCCTGGAGGAAGTCCGAAAGAAATCTCTAAAGGATCTCCGGGAGAAATCTCTAAATGAAACCCAGGAGAAGCCAATGAATCCCCGGAGGAATCCTTGATAGAATGTCGGGAAATATCTCTGAAAGAACCAGGAGGAATCAATGAAAGAACCGCATGAGAAATTTCCAACGGATTACCAGAAAAATATAAAGAAATACTTGACAAATTTCTGTAGGAATCCCGGAAGAATACACAAAAAAAAATCTGAAGGAGTCCCAGTAGAAAGCTCTGAATAAAGCTCTAAAATATTTTTGAGTATCCCTTTTATTATTTATTTGATTTATTTTAAATCTTCATAACACATGAGCCATCCCTGAAAGAATCTCAAAAGGAGTCCCTCTGAATAGCCTGGAGGAATCTCCAAAAGAGTCCCAAGAGAGATCTCTGAAACAATCCCGGGAGAAGCAGTCCCTAGAGGAAACCCAAGAGGAATTAATATGGGAATTAATATGGCAATCCCTGCTAGAATCGCGAAAGGAATCCTTGAAGAAATTTCAGGAGAAATCCCGAGGATTCATGCCAGGAATCCCTGAAGAAATCCCAAAGATATAGCTGAAAGTATACCTGAATGAATCAAAGGAAACCGGCTCCCGGGATTTCTTAATGGATTCCTCCGGGAACCTTTTTTCTTCATTCGGTCTTTCATTGATTTATCCCGGAATTCCTTCTGGCATTCTTTCAAATATTCGGCCCGAGATTCATTTAGGGATTTTCTTCGAGGATTTCCTCTGGATTATTACAAGAATGATGCATGATCCTGTCATAAGATTCTTCAGGGATTACTCTAGCTTTTCTTGTGGATTGATCCTATGATTTCTTCGGCAATTTCTGTCGTGATTTTTCCTGGATTCTGCATGGGATTCTTCTAGGGATTCTTCTCGTGAATCGTACCGAGATTCCTCCTACTTATAACCTTAAACTTTAAAAGAAATTCATTATCAACAGTCAGGTTTCAATAAAATAAACAGGAAGCTTTGAGAGGAACTTCGGTACGATTCTCGAGAGGAATCACGGGAATAATCCCAAACAGAATCCAGAAATCATGTGTCCAATCCACAAGAAAACCTGGAGTAATTTCTGGAAAAATCTTATAAAGATTCCTTTGCAGATTCACCACAAATTTCTTCCAGGACTCCTCCAGCAATTTTCCAAGATTCTTTCAGAAGTTCCATCCGGGCTTCTTTCAGAAGTTGCTAAAGAGGTTCCATCTGGGATTCCTCCAAAAACTCATGCCAGGATTCCTCCTGGAAGTTCTCTCAGGATTCCTCCGGAGATTCTTTCTTACCTTTTGAGATAGCTTCAGAAGTTTCTGGATTCCTTCAAAATTTCTTCTGAAATTCTTCCAGATTCTTCCAAGAATTCCTTCCGTGCTTTCTTCAGAAATTTATCTGGGAATACCTCTAGGATTTCCTTCTGTGGTTCCTCAGGGAGCTGCATCTGAGATTCTTTTTGAGATTTCTTAAGAAGTTCTCTCTGATTCATATTCCTTCAGGAATCCCATCTAAGATTCCTTCTGAGGTTCTTTCTGGGACTTCTAAGAATTTTCTTTCGCATTTCTCGAGGAATTCCGGGAATCTTCCAGAAATTCCTTCTGAGATTCTCTCAATAGTTTCTTTTGTGATATCTTCCAAAAAGTATGTCTGGAAAAATAGAATCCCGGACGAAACTATGGAAGAAAAATCCGAAGGAACTCCGGAGGAAATTTCTTTCAATGCAAATATGCTGGTGGAATTTCTTAAAATTTTTTGTAGCGTTTTTCAAGGAATTCCTGTACGTATTATGAATGAAAAAAAAATTGCTAGAGGAATTGCTCAAAACACTTCTGGAGGAATTTCCAAATAAACTCCTGGAGGATTTCCATTACAAACATCTGGAAGAATTCCAGAATGATCTTCTGGAGGAATCCCTGAAGTATTTGAAGGAACTCCAGATGGAGCTCTGGGAGTAATCCAGAAAAGAGTTCCTACAGGAATCCAGGAAGGAGTTTCTGAAGAAATACCGCCAATACCGGGAGAAGTTCCCGTATGAATACCCAGAAGGAGTTCTTGGGAGAATTTCGGAATAATCTCAAAATAAGTTCCCAGAGGAATGCCTGAAACAGTTTCCAAACAATTTCTGGAAGAAATTCCTGGAGGAATCCTTGAAGGAGTTCCTGGAGGAATCCCGAAAGGAGTTCCTGAATGAATCCAGGGAGAGGTTCTTGGAACAACCCAAGAAGAAGTTCCCAGAGGAATTTCCGCAGGAATCCCGGACGAAGTTTGTGAGCCAATTCTAAATGTACTTTCTGAACAGGTCCCGGAAGAAATTCCTGAAGGAAATCCGGGAAAAGTTTTTGGAGGAATGCTGAAAGAAGTTCTTGGAGGATTCCCGGAAGGATCGTAGACAGAATTCTTGAATAAAAAGCCCAGAAGGAACTCCGGGCTGAATCTCGCATGGAATTTTTGGAAGGAATCCCTGACAGAATTTTAGAAGGAATCTCTAAAGGAGTCCAGGGTGGACTACCTGGAGGAAACTAAGGTGGAACCTGTTCAGAAATCCCACAAGAAATTCCTGGAAGATTCCCAGAGGAGAAACTGCAAAAGAATTTCTGGAGAAAGTACGGATGAAATTTATGTGGAATCCCAGAAGGACCTCCTGGAGTACTGCCACCATGCCATCAAGTCATAAGAAAGAACACCAGTCAAGCTGACGAATTTTTTATAAGTCTGAATAATAAACAACAAGGCCACGAATCGTCAAAGACATAAAAACATTCAACTTAGCAACCGCGGCGTGAAGTGCCCTATATAGATTTTGATAGATTTTAGTAAAATTTATTTGGAACGAACTCACCAACATGAAATTGATTGGAATAATGCCAAACTCGTCAAAAGCGTAAGAAAAACGTTACACTTAAACGCTTGGGAGTCAATGTTCATCAGCAACACACGAAGGCCGTTGATGAATGAAGACGACCCGCCCATTGCGTCGTGTCTTTTTAGTCTGGTAGACACGACTCCCCAGTAGCATCTCTTCTCTTCGGACGTGTACGAACATCGTACGAAAACTGAAGGCAATCAGTCGGACATTGTCCTGTTGATGGGCGACATCGCGCCCGAAACCGGTCGACGAAAGGTAAATTTTTAATATCTTGACGATTGTAAGAACTATAAGCAGTGTCGCGAAGCATCAGCGTACAAGTCACAAAAAAGCTGATAAACACCAAACTTGTATCACCCTGTCTCTGCGGTTTCTGATTCGCTCTCTCTACAGTCGCTAACACCAGAAAAGACAGAATCCCATCATAGTCACCCGGTCACCTTTGTTTTGCTACAATCATCCTGACTTGGATACGGCTCATGTGAGTGTCATGACTCTCTCCGTCGCCTCAAGCAGATGCACGCGCAACAGCATGTAAAACTATGCATGTGTATTATCACATGCACGGTACTACGTCATAAATCCTATTCGTTTTGCATAGCTCAGTTTAAACGCACACATAGAGCGCACCACGCAGTTCGGATTTTTTTCGGATTGTTCGATTGTGAGTCCACCGGATGTTAAACCGCGTGTTCCGAATATTTTCTGACACGTTCTGTGCATGGTTCATGGTTCATGGTAGCACCTTCATATAGTTTGCAGTGGCTTGTGATGTTACCGTTAGTGGATCGGCCGCCAGTACTACGCCACCCGGGAAGTTAGTGTTTTGCGGAAAAGAAAGTTTTCCATTCGCTAGGAAATATGTACATTTCAAGTTTTGTTCGATCAAAACTTCTAGTGAAAAACGTGTAAAACTGTTTAATAATTTGAAAGGAAAACAAATGAAAGTGTTGTTTTACGCGTACAAGAAAATAGTGAAGATTGGGAAAAAATAGTTTTTTTTTAACTGTTCGCAATTGCGGCTCGGTGGGCTTTCAGTCACGTGTTTTTCATTTCCGTGAACTAAATAAGCGCATCTTAGAGAAACAGGCTTATGGAGCTACATCAGTTCAGTAGCAACAGCAATTTATTATTTCGGCAGACTTCCGGAGCCATCAATTTATCATTGCGGAATGTACCGTAAGTGTGACCCTTCCGGCGTGCCGAACCGGGCTCCAGTGGGGGTTGATCAAGTGCGGCCGCAGCGAGCGAGTAGCAATCGAGGTGAGATCTTTCTTATTACACTCTTTGTGCCCTATATTATTATATAACTGTATTGTATAAATTGAAAATTCGCTATTTTCAATATCCTTTCATCTATTGGAAGCTGCTTCAGTTCTGGGCTCTTTCTAAGTTGATGAAGGGATTAATAAATGCTTGCAAGGACTTGGCCAGGTGTGTGGAGCTGAATGGGTCTATGACATTGTAGATAGTAGCGACATCAGCAATGTTAATGGATATATTCAACTTTGCAACTCCATCCAAGATTTGTGCAAGTATTCATGCTATGCTATGCTATGCTATGCTACATAGGGCGCACCACGCAGTTCGCCCTGGCTACGTCGAACGCTCTCACTTCGCCCGTTATGCTTCGTTGCTCAGAGAGATTGATTCTCTAGCAACCCGCCTGAAGCATACTCAGCAACTGCTATCGCTGCAAAGCTGCGAAGGGTGGAACCCACAACATGTTTGTCATTCCAGGCATGACATGCTAGCTGGTTCGTATCACCTTGGGAAGGGTGACTCCAGAAAGCGGTTCAAGTGATTGTCTCGTGATGGTCGCGATTATTCGCAAGACTGACTATAAGTGTTATGTTTCGTCTCACGTCGCGCGTATTGTGAATGAACTCACCAAACCTAGATCAAATTAATTTGCCATTGATCTGCCAATGGACTGCTCGACTCGTTAGAATATGAACCATCGGATTTGTGGAGTGTGCTTACTTTTCAAGGAGTCTATAGGAAAGCAACCCACTTGGGCAGTGGCCGGTATTTTGGGCACTTTTCTCCATAACTCAGTCAATTCCAAACCAATTTACTTGAAATTTTGTTCACGGTTAGATACTACTTGTTGGCGCGTATCCGGGGCCAACTCCGGCGGGTCGGGGTGGACTGTATCACGGTTCGGAAATTCGGAATGAAAGTTCACAACACCACTGGTTCACTCTAATTCACTACACTTTATTACTACTCTGCACCTTACAGCACTACTTAACACTATTTGGAATTAGCACTTTTACTTTTGCACTCGAACGAGGTATAACACGCGGCGGTAAAACAATAACTGAAACTGCGGCGAATCATTCGCATATTTATATGTGCGCACCCGCAATCTGGAATGTTCGCGCAATATCGCGACGCTGGTTCCAGATGCGGGTGGAACTCTCTCGATGGCTGTCACTCTCGGGGTGCTGCTGTGGTGAGTTTTGCGTTATTCACCACACTTCGGAGACGGCGACAATGACGAGACCACTCACTTGCGCTCACTGCTGGTACTCACAGTGGCTGTCGGTACTCACGTTCTCAATGACGTAGCAAGGGTGGTCGTGTTGGGGACGGCAAATCCGCAAGTGTTTCGCATTCTGTCGATGGCAGTGGCTGGGTTGGGCGATTGATCGAATACTCGTTGACTGATCTCTCGTTCCGTACGGAACATACTCCCCCCGGTTGACACGAAGTTCAACAGATTTTGTTGCTGATGATACAGACGTGTCGTAGACGATTGAAGTCCATCGGTTGCGCATGTTGTCTGCTTTGGGTCGGAATACTCTTGAGCTGAGCGATGAGTTGTCATTCTTCTGTCGTCCATTGGTCGATGTTGGAACACTATTGCGTATGTCGTTAGTGGTGGGGTTCCGCAAAGTTCGAAGCGATTCATTCGGCTTATTTTGCAAAGTTGAAGACTTGTCCTGGATATCTGTCGGAATCGGTGGTTGCTGCACTCGGAGGCGGTCAGGTGGCCGGTTGCACCTAAACTTACGTGCAACGTGCAAGTTGTGGTCGTTGATACATCATGATTGGATCATCCATCGTTGAGAAGTTAGCTGAGGACGGGAAATGACGTTGTTGATCTAGCACCGTCCACGCACTACAGCAAAGCACTGGAACATTGGCAGTCGACATCGTAGGGCGGTACATGACACGACGCATTGATTGATTTAGATTATCCTCTCGCATTCCTCGGCGATATCTCCCATTCTGTGGTTTACTGAAAGTCGAACTTGGACCGGATAACTTCTGGGTGCTACGGAAACGCTGGTTGATCTTCTCGTTGTGGTCCACCAATGCGATGTGCGAATGCTGAACACGCTTGGAGATGGGTCTTTCCTTGAATGCTCCGGCTACTACCCATCCTAGTGTAGTTTCACGTAACTCGGGGAAATCATCATCAAGTTTGATGTAACCTGGGCGTAGCAATTTCAAAAACAGTTCGGCACCAAGCAACATGTCGATCTTCTCCGGTTTGTAGAATTCGGGGTCGGCGAGTTGAACTCCGAAGGGAATACTCCAAGATGAAACATCGATTCTTGATGCTGGGATGACTCCCGTTATGCTTAGTGTTACGAGGCACTGCACCTGCGCTTCGTACTCGGAGACACGGGATCGAAATCTCACCACAACCTTGTCGTAGGCAGTGGTCTGAACATCGTTGATTCCTCTGATAGGGATGTTAACACGGTGTTTCGTACTTCCAATACGACTCGCAAAATCCGCTGTGATAAAATCCACTTGCGTTCCACTGTCTAGCAGCACACGGCAGGGATGTGGTTGGTTGTTTGCGTCCAATACGTTCACAACAGCTGTTAGCAGGAACACAGTCTTCGTAGAGTCGGCAAAGTTGCAAGAAAACGGAATGTTCGATGATTCTCTGGTGGATTTTGCAGTAGATTCGATACTTTGAGCGATTACAAGGCAAGTCTCCTGTGCTGGTACTGGAACGCTGAGGTTCGGCAATTGTTCAACCTCTTCGTTGTGGAGTTGAGTGTGATGACGCCTCTTGCATTTCTGGCACGATTTTGTTGACGAGCAATCTCTGACGCTGTATCCCTTCCGGAGACAGTTGAAGCAGACGCCAGAAGCTCGCACTTTCTCGATCCTTTCGTCGAATGGCATGAAACTTATCACGTTGCACTGGTAGTTGCGATGTTGGCCTTGGCAGAAGTCGCAAATGTCTTTCCTTGGCTCGGATGTAGCGGTGTAGATTTTCACGTTCGTAGAAACTTCTCGCTTTGTACTTGGCTGTGATGAATGCTCAGACGGGCTTGGTGGTCTAGTGGCTACCGTATCTGATTCGTATGCAGAAGGTCATGGGTTCAATCCCTGGCCCGTCCTTTTCATCCTACTTTGTATCTCTCTATCCACTTTCTCTCGCTCTCTCTTCTCTACATATACAACTCATGTATATTCATATGTTCATAGCCATCGCTAGAACCAGAAACGAATTGAAAAAAAGTCGTTTCCCTCCCTTCCAACTTCTACTCACAGCACAGTGTATATATAACGCCTATAAGTTATGCAACCAAAGCGTGCTGTGCCGCTTGACCTTATTCACCTTATTCACCACACAATCTATCACGAACACTATAAATATCCCCTATCCATGGATCGCATCACCGACCCAACGGTGACTCCCAGATCTTCCATCCTTTCCGTCTAAAAATACCCCAGTCCGTGCGGGTTGTGGGGACGCAGAGTGCTCTCGGTCTCTAGTAGCAACAACCAGTATACTCTAACATTCCTTTCCCTTCCCAGCTGACTATAAGGACTTGGCCGGCGCCGTTATTGATCAAATATGCATGAGCTGCTAAAATTGCACTTTGAGAATAAGTGGAATGTCCCAGCCTCTTATTCAGTTGGATCTCAGTGCAATTGGTACCAGTTCAGATCAATCACGGAGGAGCAACCATTGACATGTATAGTCAGAATTGATCGTTTTTTTGATCGATCGTACTTGGCTGTGATGAATGCTCGGTGTTGGTGGTCGGAAAAGCCATTTCGCAATTCTCCAACATCTGGCACCTTGTGTGGAGGAACGATATGGTCTGTGCGTACGTAGGCAACTCACCTTTCTTTTGGGTGGCCTCCCAAGCCATCCTTGTCGCTTGATCCATCGCAGAAGCTAGAATGTGGACCAGGAACAAGTCAGAAATACCCTGGAACTCCTGCTCGAGGTACTTCAGGCTCTCGACATGGCGGACACATTCGTCGTGAAGTCGTCGCAGCTCCTTGCAGGATCCAGAAGCCATTTTCTGGATGTCGAACAGTTCACGGATGTGGGTCTCCACGATGATCTTTTTGTTTTCGTATCGTTCGCTGAGGATAGCCCATGCTTGCTGGTAGTTCCCTTCGCTCATCACCTTGGCATCAAGAACTCCAGCCGCTTCACCAACAAGCGCTTTATCAAGGTGATAAAGCTTGATGGCGTCGGAATCTCCCGAGCCAGCCATCAGGTCCTGGAATATAGCCTTAAACTTTGGCCAGCTAGCGTACGATCCATCGAAAGTGGGGATCGGGACCTTCAATGGCTGTTGCTGCAGGATCACCTGTGGTTGCGAAGTTTGAGCCTTGGCGGTGTTCGTCTCGTGTGCTAACATGAGCTCCTCGATGACTGTGCGGACGTAGTCGTATCGTTCTTCGAAAGTGATATAAATCTCCTCCTGCTGTCGGAAAGCTTCATCCGGGATAACGGCATCCAGCTTCGTATGAATTGTACTGAATTCGGCGTACGCGTCATCCACCTTCTTCAGGAATGTCTTGAGTTGCGGGAGGCTCACCTCATGCTTGGCAGTGGCAAGTGCCCTTTGCACTCGTGCTAGCTTGAGGCTTACCTGATCACGCTGACGGGACAGTGACGATACTTCTTTTATCGTCTCTGCATCGGCATTGATCTCCAGCTGCTTGCGTTGTCGATTAGTTGCTGCTTCTGCTTCGCGGCTTCAGCTGCAGCCTTGGTAGCTGATCTGGTCATCGGCGTTTGTACCTGCGACATGGTGAAACTCTTTCGGAAAAAACACGCTACGAATTTGTTTCGGGTCGGAATTGAGGTGCAGAGTACTCTTCGGGCGATCGGTGGTCGGTATGGAACACTTCACAAGCGATTTCGACAGTAGCGAATAATCTTCTCTTCGGTCGGTGCACGTTCTGGCAACGGAGCCACGGAAACGTGTCGGGCGGCGATGATGGTGTTGTATCCTTTCCTACGGCGAGGGCGGCACTGGATCCGGTTCGCTAGGACCACTATGTTGGCGCGTATCCGGGGCCAACTCCGGTGGGTCGGGGTGGACTGTATCACGATTCGGAAATTCGGAATGAAAGTTCACAACACCACTGGTTCGCTCTAATTCACTACACTTTATTACTACTCTGCACCTTACAGCACTACTTAACACTATTTGGAATTAGCACTTTTACTTTTGCACTCGAACGAGGTATAACACGCGGCGGTAAAACAATAACTGAAACTGCGGCGAATCATTCGCATATTTATATGTGCGCACCCGCAATCTGGAATGTTCGCGCAATATCGCGACGCTGGTTCCAGATGCGGGTGGAACTCTCTCGATGGCTGTCACTCTCGGGGTGCTGCTGTGGTGAGTTTTGCGTTAGTCACCACACTTCGAAGACGGCGACAATGACGAGACCACTCACTTGCGCTCACTGCTGGTACTCACAGTGGCTGTCGGTACTCACGTTCTCAATGACGTAGCAAGGGTGGTCGTGTTGGGGACGGCAAATCCGCAAGTGTTTTGCATTCTGTCGATGGCAGTGCACAGTGTTTTATTTCGCCGATTTCGCGATCAAAATTGAATATCTTCAAAACTAATGATTTTAGGTACATGTTGTCTTCGGAGAAGTTTTTTGATGAAAAAGGGCGCATATTTTGCCAAAATCAGTTTGATGATTAATCCACCTAAAAGTGAGTTAGAAAATTTATTTTTTTCTAAACTCACTTTTAGAGCCAAGTTGTCTTCGGCAGAGTTGTAGAGAATCAAAATACAAAAAACTTTGCCAAAGACACCAATGTCCTATGTCTTCAAAATTTTGAGATACAAAGAATTTAGTATAAAAACCCCTTAAAACCTGTTTTTTCAGTATAACTCTTGACTGGTATTTTATTAATTTTTCAAACCTTCTACAAAGTTATCACAAATGACAAAATACATGTTTTTGTAGAAGGAATCAAGATTCTATCTCTTATAGGAAAAAAGTTATTACAGATTTTCTCCTTATTTTAGGTCAACTTTAACCTTAAAAATCTCTATTCTACGCAAAATTACGCAGCTGAAATTTTGACAGCTGATTTTTCTATGTTTTTACTATCACGTAACGGTAATAACTTTTGTACACTTCAGGAAATATGGCCTTTTTTTACTAAACAAACGAAATGACCCAAAGCCTATTGAAATAGTTGCAGAGATTCCCAATCGTTTTCTCGATTTTTGATCCCTACTCTGGGGAATAATCGGAATTGATACCTTGCACACGAAAAATATGTACACAAATCGCCCGTTTTTTATCAATGTAGTTTCCGTCAGCATTCTTCTTCAATAGAGAACAAATGGCGTTTATCGATTTTTACTAGAGTCAGACAAACAAACAAAAATTAGTCGTAGTAGTAAGGTTGACACATCAGTGAACAAAATTTTCTTTCCTAAAGGGCGATTTGCAGCAGAACACAAATACCCCTTCCCTGATTTTTTTTATGCACGAAAAATTCCTTGCCTAAATAGCTCAGTCAAATGCCAGCCACCCATAAAATTCAACGACTTATTCATTTGGCACTGTTTTATTGCTTTTAGTGTATTGTGAATTTATTTGATAACCACTTAGAAATTTGGATAAATAATTTACATACCTATTGGTCCCGCCATTTCACAAAAATATAATATTTCACTTAAAAACGGGAATCGTGATATCTTCTAATTACACTAGAGCTCAATACGTTGCAACGCGTTGATCCGCACTTTCACTTTTCCCCGATGTGAACGCAACACTTGTTTGCGCTTTCTGATTGGTTGTCAGTCAGCGTTTTTTGTTAAATGGTTTCATAGAGATACGTTTCCCAATGAAAACAAACACGTTTTCCCAGTGAGCCAAAAAGAGAAAGGTGATCAAACGTCAGATACCTTTATGTGATAATATACTGACTGAAAAGGTCTAGGTGTGAGATACAATCGCGAGTGTCTTTTTTTTATTTCTCATTTGTTATACAATAGGACTGGTAAGACAGGTGCAGGAGATGTGCCTTTTTTATCCTGCATACACACTCAAAACAGATTTACGGGCTCGGCAAAAACGCGCACAGCCGTCTGCTCAGTAAAACTATCAGCTGATATCCCAGCAAAAAGTGACATTTGTTTGCTGACTCTCAGCAAAACGATTGCCGAAGCTCAGCAATGAACTGTTAAAATTGCTGAGATCTCAGCAAAATTGTTGTTTGCTGATTACTCGGCTGTGCAAATCTCGGCAAAAGAATGGAAAAATGCTGATATCCCGGCAATCTGAATTAAGTGTGTATGAATGGTTAATCAATAATATTGTAGTGGTTTTGCCGCTCATTGATGTTGCATGCACAGATTTGATAAAAATCACAGTGGGAGAAGAAAAAACAAGGTTCTTTAGTTGAAAAAATGAAAAATATCAGACATTTGTTTAGTTGAAAAAGGCTGTGTTTCCTGAAGTGTACAAAAGTTATTACCGTTACGTGATAGTAAAAACATAGAAGAATCAGCTGTCAAAATTTCAGCTGCGTAATTTTGCGTAGAATGGAGATTTTTAAGGTTAAAGTTGACCTAAAATAAGGAGAAAATCTGTAATAACTTTTTTCCTATAAGAGATAGAATCTTGATTCCTTCTACAAAAACATGTATTTTGTCATTTGTGATAACTTTGTAGAAGGTTCGAAAAATTAATAAAATACCAGTCAAGAGTTATACTGAAAAAACAGGTTTTAAGGGGTTTTTATACTAAATTCTTTGTATCTCAAAATTTTGAAGACATTGGACATTGGTGTCTTTGGAAAAGTTTTTTTGTATTTTGATTCTCTACAACTCTGCCGAAGACAACTTGGCTCTAAAAGTGAGTTTAGAAAAAATAAATTTTCTAACTCACTTTTAGGTGGATTAATCATCAAACTGATTTTGGCAAAATATGCGCCCTTTTTCATCAAAAAACTTCTCCGAAGACAACATGTACCTAAAATCATTAGTTTTGAAGATATTCAATTTTGATCGCGAAATCGGCGAAATAAAACACTGTGCAGTGGCTGGGTTGAGTGATTGATCGAATACTCGTTGACTGATCTCTCGTTCCGTACGGAACACTACTTATACGTATCTCACTGCATTCCAAAAATTGTGTAAATTGGTTCTAAATTGGTTGAGTTATAGCAGAAAAGTGCCCAAAATAGGAACCCTGCCGAGATGGTTCCAATTCCCTATCTGCCATAAATCGTTTCTTTTTACTGAATTGTAGGTCGTGTTAAAATCAATAAGCAGAAGACGAACAGTATATGTTTTGAAAAGATAAAACATTCCCAAATTCCCCAAAACCATTCAAAAAAATACAGTGTTACCCGGTTAACGGTACGCTCATCATTTATTGAAAACCACTTTCTGCTGTATGTCGATAGAAGTACAGATTTATTGCCATCCCGGACTGGAGCATCTCGCTCCAATGGTTCTGCATCTGCCAAACGTTTTAGAATCGTATCCATGTTCCTAACCTTTCCAATCGTCGTTAATGTAAAAGTGCATAACTGCATACCTACCAGCACCCGCCTCCAATCGAAAAGGGGATTGATACAGTTTCAACTCACTCTTGCATTGCCTTCGCACGACTAACTTTGGTTAGCCCAAGCCAAATGCGATGCTGGCAGCAGCGCTTTTCGAGAAGAGAAGAGGTGCCATGGTCATTGAGGCTTAGCTTTTGCTACAATTCCATAATACCATGATGGTGCCTGAAGAGTTCGACGCACGTAGCTATTGTGTGATGTTTTTGAGACTGTAGATGGAACAACCCTCAAGTGCCGGAGTTCACTCATTCGAGTATGGGAGTCTGACTTTGGTTGTTCGCATTGGGAGACTTTGCGAGATTGTCCTCCAAGGAATGAGGCTACTGCCAAATACCGATTTGTTTGGCCTCGAGATGTACTTTTCCGTGTGTCGCAATTGAAGCTGAATGACAGCTTTTTCTACGAGTTGTGAATGTGTGCAAGGTTGTGCACAATCGGAAGGCTGATTTTCAATTCAATATCTCCTTACACTCTTTGCCAAAGTTTTTAATTTGCTTATTTTTTGTTTCTTTCAGGTATGGTGGTGCATTTCTTTATATTGCAAGGATTTACAAGGTAAACCGAATCGTTTTCTAGAATCAGCTCATCCAAATAAATCATTCTTGATAACGTTAAAACAGTTCTGAAAGCTATTTATTTCGATCTACTCTTACAAATTTTGTGTATGCCCATCTAAAATCTACGCCAAGACACCTCATGTTCTGCAAAATTGAGACCCATTTCGAACTAAATTCAAATTGATTGAATTTGGCCTCCTTCTCAAAACTGCTAACTCAATTAGAAACTTCCCAACCAGCCAGCGCCCAACAATAAACGAAGCGGAAAACTAAAGACACGGCTTCCAGATCCAGCAAAACCTCCACCACCGCAGGGTCCAATTGACAACTCAATTCAAATCCTCCTCCATTACGACAAAGACGCCAACGACGACGACGGCGACGACGAGGGTTCGCGAGACGAGACATTCGCGTATTATCGAATGTCACAGACACCATAGCGCGCACTGATGAAAGAAGATTGTTTAACCCGACTGAGGAACAGTCCTTTCAGTGATATTGTCGTAACCCTTCCCCTTTCTCAACTGGTCCGGCTGGACACATCCTCACCACTTTCCCTGCTGCCCTTACACTGTTTGGAGGGTATTTCCACGCAATCGAAAAAGTTGAAAACTTTTAATTTTTCAGCTCCATTTGACGCAATAAATATTCCGCCACGGTACGACCCCAGTAATCCTTCACAATTGCGCTATTTTATGGGCAGAATGTTTTCTGCGACAATTGAAATGCTAAAAAGCAACAAAACATGCTGGGACTTCGTTTTGCCTTTCTCGTACACTAAGTGTACTGGAAAGGCTATATGTTCACTCCAAAAATGACTTTTTGATAGAAGGCCCGGAGGGTCGAGTCACATATACCAATCAACTCAGCTCGACGAATTGAGGTGATGTCTGTGTGTATGTATGTGTGTGTGTATGTATGTGTGTATGTGTGTGTACAAAAAACTCACATCACTTTTTGGCAGTAAACCTCAACCGATTTTAATGACCGACGGTTCATTCGACGCGGAATCTGGTCCCATTGTTTCCTATTGAAAATGGTTCGGATCGGTCCAGCCGTTCCGGAGTTATGGCCATTTAGGTGTTCCGGACCGGTACCCCAGGAAGGGGCCAGATATGAAAATGCTACAACCCTATGCATGCGACACATAAAACCGCGGCATTTTCCATAACCTGATGAACGGTATGCAGGAAAATACTCTTAGACCATATCTGAACCGGTAGTGTTCCAGAACCGGTTCCGGGTGCCCGCCGGAAGTGGCCAAATAAAAAAGTGAACCAAATCCATGCATGCGACACATCAAATAGCGGCTTTTTCGATAACCTGATTAACGGTATGCAGGAAAATAGTCTCAGACCATATCTGAACCGGTAGTATTCCAGAACCGGTTCCGGGTGTCCCGCCGGAAGTGGCCAAATATTAAAGTGGAGCAAACCTATGCACGCGACACATCAAATCGCGGCTTTCTCGATAACCTGATAAACGGATAGCAAGAAAATAGGCTCACATTAGAAACCACAGGTAGTGTTCCGGAACCGGTTCCGAGTGTCGCGCCGGAATTGGTTAAATACAAAAGTGAACCAAACCCATGCATGCGACACACCAAACTGCGGCTTTTCTGTTAACCTGGTGAACGGTAAGCAGGAAAAGAGTCTTAGACCATATCTGAACCGGTGGTGTTCCGGAACCGATTCCGAGTGTCCCGCCGGAAGTGGCCAAATACATAAGTGAACCAAAGTAATGCATGTAACACATCAAATTGCGGCTTTTTCGAAAACCCGATGAACGATTAGCAAGAAAATAGAACCAGACTACATTAGAAACTACCGGTAGTGTTCCGGAAGCGGTTCCAGTTGTCCCGCCGGAAGTGGCCAAATGTAAAAGAGAACCAAACCCATGCATGTGACACATCAAATCGCAGCTTTTTAGATAATCTGATGAATGGTTAACAAAAAAACTCAGACCACATTAGGGAAAACCAGTAGTGTTCCAGAACCGATTCCGGGTGTCCCGCCGGAAGTGGACGAATGTGGAAGGAAACCAAACACATGCGTGCGGCTCATTAAATACCGGCTTTTTCGATAACCTGAAGAACGATCAGCAAGAAAATAGTCTCAGATCACATTAAGGACAAGGTATTTGGAGTACATAGCTAAAAATTTCTAGAGCACCGTTTTTTAGAACCGTTGAACGGATTTGGATGAAAATGCATCACGCTAATGGTTCAGTGGTTGTCAATAGTGTGATGCATTTTAATCAAAATCCTTCAACGTTTCTAAAAAACGGTGCTCTAGAAATTTTGAGCTATGTACTCCAAATACCTTGTCCTTAAAGACTACCGGTAGTGTTCCAGAACCGATTCCGGGTGTACTGCTGGAATTGGTAAAATGTAAAAATGATCCAAACCCATTCATGTGACACATCATTTCGTGGCTTTCTAGGAAATCGGGTGAACAGTTAGAGGAAACTAGTTTCATGCCATATTTGGGACAATTGGTACTGTCCTGGTTCCAGATGTCCCGCCGTAAGTGGTAAAATGTACAATTGAACCAAACTCATGCATTCGGTGCATCAAATCACGGCCTTTTTGATTACCTGATGAACGGTTAGTAAGAAAATAGGCACAGGCTACATAAGTTACTACCGGTAGTGTTTGTGGTTCCGGATGTCCTGCTGGAAGTGGCCATATACAAAAGTTAACCAAACTAATGCATTCCACACGTCAAATCACGGCTTTTTCGATAACCTGATTACCGATTAGCAAGAAAATAGGCTCAAATCACATTAGAGACTACCAGCAGTTTGGGAAATTTCATTTGCTTGCATTTTTTTTTTTTTTTGTTCAATTTTACATGGATCTTGTAATCAGCGATAATAAAATATAGCCTGAAGTGTACAGAAAAAACTTTGTCGACCCCAAAGTGATCTGTGGTTGTGAAAAAGGTTATATCTTAGCTTGTAATCATCGTCTTCATATTGATTGGCCTCCAATGACAGTGAAGATGGTCAAGCAGTCAACTGAGAGCTCTGATATTTTTAAGCTCTGCCTATACGTTGAACATAACGTCGAAATATGCGTCATCAATAAGTTTTTCTATTCGATAATGGCTTTGATAAAATTCTTGCTTTTCTCAATAAAGTGTTCTCAGGATTCAGGAACACTTCGACTTACGCCGACATCATGAGTACATATTCGACGAGAAAGGCGCTATCACCGCTAGGTGGATTAATCAGGGTTTTTTTATTTGCAATACTTTTTCAACGATTCGGAAAAATGTGCTATTAGAAGATGTAATCTATAATGTATATCTAGGTTACTGTAGGAAATCGCGCCACTTGGGCGGTGGCTTCTATTTTCGTCTATTTTCCGCTATAACTTTGTCAAATTTGAACCAATTGACACAATTTTTGGAATGCGGTGAGGTAGGTATAGTATCTACCCGTGTACAACATTTAAAGTCAGTTGGTTCAAAATTGATTGAGTTATAGTGGAAAACAGACGAATATAGAAGCCACCACCAAAGTGGCGCGATATTAAAAAAAAACATAAAATTACGTTTAGTTTTTCCCTTCCCAGCAATCTTGGTGTTTTTCAGCTTCTTAAAGACCTTCTTAACCTCTTCCAGTATTGCTGGTTCCACTGCTTGACCGTTATCAACTATATTAATCCTGTTGCTGGGTACTGCTTCATTGTTATCATTCAACAAATCTTCGAAATGTTTCCTTCGCCTGCTTTTCATTATTGCATTGTTTCGTCTGTCAGTAAATTTCCTTCCCGGTCATGGCGGGCAAAGGCGCAGGCTTGTACCGCGCACCATTGACAATTGTATAAAACCTCCGCATATCGTTCCTGCTCAGGCTATTCTACGCTTCAGAGCAAACACACTCACTTCGTGCTTCCGTTTCTTGCTGCGGTGGATTCGTTGCTTTTCTATTGTATCGAGTACCGATCACTAGCGTTTTACTTCTGGCGGCATTCTTTTCGTTCTCGAACTAATTGGCAGATCTCGTTGAACCACCCGTTATGGTGGGATCGCTGAGCGGTGCCTATCATCTCTTGCTATGTTGCTGCCATTATTGTTTCATGGATAAACTCCCATATACTGTTAACATTGCCAGATTCGTTCGCTCTTCTAGCTTCTGGTACTGTGCAGCAACCCCTTCGGCTGACAAGCGTTCGATATTGAAGCGCATGATTATGTTGTTTCTTGAACTCGTGACGCTGGATTATCGCGCCCAAATTTTTCCAACTACACTGGAACTGTTGACACTGGCCACACTGCCTCTTGATGTGTCAGTAGAGAGAATGATGTGTAATGAAAGAAACGAAGAAAATGTACTGCACAAAAAGAAGAAGCGTAATTTTCTAAAATAATCCGCAGCAGACGCAAAATTATTATAAAATATTGTATATCCAATTGTTTATTCTACATTAGTTCCTAAACTGAGTTTATTACTCTAGTTTGTGCACACGTGAGTGCTGAATCTATTTTATTGTGAATATTAAATGACTAAAATGAATTGTTTAGGACCTGAATAACCCCAATCAATTTGTGGAAGCAAGACTTTGTTGCACAGGGAATACTGTATCGAGGGAAACACCAAAAGTGTTAGATATTATATTGTTGTCAAATTGAAAAAAAAAACCCCTATTTGCATTTCAAAGCTGCACAGCAGCGTTGCTGCTTAAACCTCGGTGAGAATTCCCCTCCAGCCTCCGCAACAGAAACCTCTTTTTATGTCATGAGAGGATGATATGATGATGATGATGATGATTGTGTACCCACCATCAGCGCAAGGATTACCTATGGCTGCAGAGTCATACCGGAACGGAATGATCTACCTGATGGTTTGTTGTAGCAGGGTAAGCTAAATTCACTGGAGACCTTCGGAAAACAACATGATAATTGTTATCTCGTGACAAAGTCTGGCCACCCCACGAACATTTGCCCGGAAACCAGTTCATTTAACTTCCTTAGGCTACCCCTCCGAAATCCCCATATATGTCATGTTCAAATATAAAAGTAATAAGGAACGAACTCACCGGGTAATCCTGACCAGCTGGTTTTCTATGTTTGGCTTTGGTCTCAGCATGCAAACGGTCCAACCATATTAAATGTGCACTCGTTCACACCGCTCGTTGATTCTCCAATCGTCCATCGAAGAATCCGAAAAAAATACATAAGCGAGAATACCCGACGCACGGAAAAACAATCTCTTGGATACTAGCATTTCCGAACTCGGAATAACGACGAACACGAGCACCACGATGCGGGCAATGTGGTCTCTTGCCACCGAGCCATCGTCGATCGTTTACACAAAGTGCGAACAAAAAAACACAAAGAAAATACGAAAACGCGGGAACGACGAAATGCGGCATGTTTCAGCCTCCACGCCCTGCTTGTCACTGACGACCGACGACCGTTCACTCTTCCATCAGCGTTCCACTCAAGTACGAACGAAAACACAAGAAAAATGCAAAAACGCGGGAACGACGAAATGCGGCATGTTTCAGCCTCCGCGCCCTGCTTGTCACTGACGACCGACGACCGTTCACTCTTCCATCAGCGTTCCACTCAAGTACGAACTAAAAACACAAAGAAAAACGCAAAAACGCGGGAACGACGAAATGCGGCATGTTTCAGCCTCCGCGCCCTGCTTGTCACTGACGACCGACGACCGTTCACTCTTCCATCAGCGTTCCACCCAAGTAGGAACGAAAACACAAAGAAAAATACGAAAACGCGGTAAAGACGAAATGCGGCATGTTTCAGCCTCCGCGCCCTGCTTGTCACTGATTTTATGTCATGAGAGGATGAAAGCATAAATTAAAAACGTTGATAATTAAAATAACATAAAAAGAGGGAATTATGTATACAAAGTTTAAGTCAGTGTTTTAATAAGAAAATTTAGTTCGCGAGATCCTGCCTTGCGCCTGGGCTTTTGAGATGGGTCCAAGGGGCTTTCCAAGAAGTTCCCCTAGAACCTAAAAAGGGGTTCCAAGGAGCTTCATAGGCGTTTCAGGGGCTCTTACATGGGGTTTCGGGAGCCTTTTAAGGACGTTTGGGCGGGTTTTGTTGATGTTTCAAAGGGATTACGGTAGTTTCAGGGACGTGTATATAGTATTACAGGGATTTCAGGGACTGTAGAGGCTATTCAAAGAAAGCGGTCTCAGAAGTCTTTGAAAAGGCTTTACAAATGGTTTCAGGAGCGTTTCAAGGCATTTCAGAGTGTTTTCGGAGGTTTCAGGAACTCCGAGAGTTTTTTTTTTTTGCGTTTCAGGGGGTTTCTGGAGCCTTTTAAAGGCGTTTCAAGAGGTTTCAGGGTTGAAATGCCCTATTGATTACGGGGATGTTAAGGGCGTTTCAATGTGATTACGGAGGTTTTAGGGGCGTGTCGAGGCATTTCAGGGATGTTTCTGAGGGGATCTCAGGAGTTTCTGGATATTTCAAATGGATTATGGGAATTTGAAGAGCGTTTTAAAAGTATGAAGCGCCTCAGATACCACCTGGAGCCCCTAAAACGCCCCTAAGATCGCATGAAGCGTTCTAAAGACCTCCTGGATTCCCCCTGAAACGATCCTGGTACTATAAAATGCCTCCTCATGAAACCCCATGGGACGCCCTAAAACGCTCCCCTGGGACCTTCTGGAACCCCCTGAAATCTCCCTGAAACCCCCTTAAACGCCTCTGAGACATTCAGGTACCCCCTGAGACTCCTTGAAACTTGCTGAGCCCTCCAGGTATCCTCCTAGCCCCTTTGAAACGTCTCTGAGACAACCTGAAGCTCCCCTGAGATCAGGCTTGACAGAAACTCCCTCGCGAGAAAATGAGGAAGCGATTTCGGCAATTTTCTGAGGTGTGAAAATAAAACTCAGAAACCACAACGCAAACCCCCAACAGCACCGAGCTTGAGCTTGTCGCACGGCGAGGAGTTCGACCAGAACTCATAATTGCTTTATGTGTTTCTCACAAAGAACGCATTCCTCTACGCTCTCTTTTTTCGTTCCATTCTTCATCGCTCAGTTTTTATTGCCTCTCTGTTTGGGGATCGTTCGCTCCCTCTCGATGAGGCAGAAGCAAAACACCGCTCTAGAGTAAGGTGAAAAACTCTTTTGATTGTGAGGAGGATTATCAAGCCTGCCTAAGATCCTCTGAAACCTTCTAGGACCCATTCAAAATCCCATGAGACCTGGTACCTTGGATCCTAGACCCTTGGACCTGGTACCTTGGATACCTAGACCCTTGGATCCTCTGAAACGCGACTGGGACTCCCTAAAACGCCCCTGATACCTGCGAATCGCGCCTGCAACCCCCTGAAGTGCCCAGACATCCTGGAACCCCCCTTGAATACTCCTGTGACCTCCAATTTATTTGTTCAACATCATTAAGACAAGACATAATCAACAATAGTACGCCACAATACTCGGTTTGTGGCTGCCGCTCTCCATCCTCGGTCGCGCCCAATGCTCGCCAAGTCACGCTCCACCTGGTCCGCCCATCGTGCTCTCTGCGCTCCACGCCTTCTTGTGCCAACCGGATCCATTGCATACACCAGCTTTGCAGGGTTGTTGTCCGGCATTCTTGCAACATGCCCTGCCCAACGTATCCTTCCGGCTTTGGCCACCTTCTGGATGCTGGATTCGCCGTAAAGTGCAGCGAGCTCGTGGTTCATCCTTCTCCGCCACACACCGTTCTCCTGCACACCGCCGAAGATCGTCCTAAGCACGCGTCGCTCGAAAACTCCGAGTGCTTGTAGGTCCTCCTCGAGCATGGTCCATGTCTCGTGCCCGTAGAGGATCACCGGTCTTATTAGCGTTTTGTACATGGTGCATTTGGTGCGTGGGTGAATCTTTTTCGACCGCAGTTTCTTCTGGAACCCGTAGTAGGTCCGACTTCCGCTGATGATGCGCCTCCGAATTTCTCGGCTCACGTTGTTGTCAGCCGTCAGTAAGGATCCGAGGTAGACGAATTCCTCCACCACCTCGAAAGTATCCCCGTCTATCGTAACATTACTACCCAGACGGATCCGGTCGTTTTCGGTTCCGCCTACCAGCATGTACTTTGTTTTTGAGGCATTCACCACCAGTCCGACCTTTGCTGCTTCGCGTTTCAGGCGGGTGTACAGTTCTGCCACCATTCCAAATGTTCTAGCGATAATGTCCATGTCGTCCGCAAAGCACACAAATTGACCGGATTTTGTGAAAATCGTTCCCCGGCTGTTGAGCCCGGCTCGTCGCATCACACCTTCCAGCGCGATGTTGAAGAGTAGACATGAGAGTCCGTCACCTTGTCGCAGTCCCCGGCGAGATACGAATGAACTGGATAGTTCACCCGAAACCCTTACGCAGTTTTGCACACCGTCCATCGTTGCTTTAATCAGTCTAGTCAGCTTCCCAGGAAAGCCGTTTTCGTCCATGATTTTCCATAGCTCTGCGCGGTCGATACTGTCGTATGCCGCTTTGAAGTCGATGAACAGGTGATGCGTTGGGACCTGGTATTCACGGCATTTCTGGAGGATTTGCCGTACGGTAAAGATCTGGTCCGTTGTCGACCGGCCGTCAATGAAGCCGGCTTGATAACTTCCCACGAACTCATTTGTTTTAGGTGACAGACGACGGAAGATGATCTGGGATAGCACTTTGTAGGCAGCATTCAAAATAGTGATCGCCCTGAAGTTATCACATTCCAAATGGTCGCCTTTCTTGTGAATGGGGCAGATTACCCCTTCCTTCCACTCCTCCGGTAGCTGTTCGGTTTCCCAGATCCTGACTATCAGCCGATGCAGACAGGTGGCCAACTTTTCTGGGCCCATCTTGATGAGTTCAGCTGCGATACCATCCTTACCAGCTGCTTTGTTGGTTTTGAGCTGGTGAATGGCATCCTTAACTTTCCTCAGCGTTCATTTTCGTCTTCCGCTGCACTGGCGTCGTCGTTCCTTCCGTTGCCGTGGGCTCCCGTGCCTACGTTCTCCACGCCGTTCAGGTGCTGATCGAAGTGCTGCTTCCACCTTTCGATCACCTCACGTCCGTCCGTCAAGAGGCCTCCGTCTTTATCCCTGCATATTTCGGCTCGCGGCACGAAGTCGTTGCGGGATGCGTTGAGCTTCTGATAGAACTTCCGTGTTTCTTGGGAACGGCACAGCAGTTCCATTTCTTCACACTCCGCTTCTTCCAGGTGGCGTTTTTTTCTCCCGAAAGAGGCGGGTCTGCTGTTTCCGCTTCTGTTTGTAACGTTCCACGTTCTGTCGAGTCCCTTGCTGCAGCATTACCGCCCACGCTGCGTTCTTCTCCTCCAAAACCGTTCTGCACTCTTCGTCGAACCATTCGTTCCGTCGATTCCGTTCCACGTACCCGATGATGGCTGCTTTCACTGTACTCCAGCAGTCCTCTAGAGGGGCCTCATCGAGCTCGCCCTCGTCTGGCAACGCGGCCTCGAGATTCTGCGCGTATGCTGAGGCGACATCCGATTGCTTCAGTCGCTCTAGGTTGTACCATGGCGGTCGCCGGTACCGTACATTGTTGACGACGGAGAGTTTTGGGCGCAGTTTGACCATCACCAGATAGTGGTCGGAGTCGATGTTGGCGCCACGATAGGTCCTGACGTCGATAATGTCGGAGAAGTGCCGCCCGTCAATCAGAACGTGGTCGATTTGAGATTCCGTCTGCTGTGGTGATCTCCAGGTGTAACGATCAGGGAGGCTGTGTTGGAAAAAGGTGCTACGTATGGCCATATTTTTGGAGGCGGCGAAATCAATGAGTCGAAATCCGTTTTCGTTCGTTTGCTGGTGGGCGCTGAACTTACCAATCGTCGGTCTGAATTCCTCCTCCTGGCCTACCTGAGCGTTCAAATCACCTATGATGATCTTGACATCGTGGCTTGGGCAGCGATCGTACTCGCGTTCGAGCTGCGCGTAAAATGCGTCCTTGTCATCATCAGTACTTCCGGAGTGTGGGCTGTGCACGTTTATTATGCTGAAGTTGAAGAATCGGCCCTTGATCCTCAACCTGCACATTCTTTCGTCGATCGGCCACCCACCGATCACGCGCCTCTGCATATCACCCATCACGATGAAAGCTGTTCCCAGCTCGCGTGTGTTGCCGCAGCTCTGGTAGATGGTATGATTACCTCTAAACGTTCGCACCATGGATCCTGTCCAACACACCTCCTGCAGCGCTACGATGCCGAACCCGCGGTCCTTCAGTAGATCGGCGAGTATGCGGGTGCTCCCAATGAAGTTGAGAGATCGGCAGTTCCACGTACCGAGTTTCCAATCGCAAGTCCTTTTTGTTCGCTCGGGTCGTTGCCGTTGGTCTCGGTTCGTATTATTCTGTTGCTGATTTTCCGTTACAATGGTTTTTTACGGCTGGCTCGTAGGGCCCGACACCAACCCCCTACTTTCCGGAGGACCATAGTGCACAGTTGAGATTAGAGTCCTTCCCTGGCACTCGGATGTTGATCAGCCGCCCCTTACATGGGGATCAGACGCTGTTGTGAGCCGCTTCTCATGGAGAATAGACGCTCAGGTTTGCCGAAGCAAATACCCCCCCCCCCCCCCCCCCTTCTCTATCAGCCTACGACCAAAGTTCCCACCGGGGTTGGTTACCCGATCTTCCCTAAGGTTGCTCATAGTTTCCGGCCGGTACCACGAGGAGGTAGGGATAGGAGTTGCTGGGCAGAGGCTAGTTGATCACAATGGGATCTGAATTGCGCAGCATATCCAGCCTTTACCGTACCGTCACCCTCACCATGGTCATGATAAATAACCACGCCTTTACAGCTGTGGCTACAAGGGTCCCAGTAAGTTCAAGATATATTAAAAAAAAAACTCAGTGTATTCTATTTGCTCATCAAGCAGCCTACCCTATTTTATTGCTTCTAGGCGCGCGATCCCGCACTCACACAAACTCGACGTCCGTTCATGATCCGCGTTGCCGTCGTCGTCGTCTTTGGTCGGCGTAAGGATTATTACAATTAGGCGCCCGCGGGCTCAGTTCTGCGAAGGTCCCGCGTGCAAGGCGCGCAAATGACCACGACGACGACGACGACGATGACGACCGGATTAATTCTATAAAATTATTATTCACTGCAATTAGAGTGTAGCTACAAGCGCCTCGCGCGCGCGGTGTTAGCGCTAGGGCGAGAATAGAACCGGATTTGCTGCGAGGAGGCATTTGGTGTGGTTGGCGGTGCGGAGGTAGGACGGACACGACCTCACACTTGCTAATACCGCCGTGGCCCTAATGTGTGATGCTTGTACCGACCACACCACCTTCGGGGGAAAGAAATGAAAAAGTGGGAGAAAAGAAGTAACAGTTACGATGTTTTTCAGCAGCAATGTAATGTGCCGTACAGAGGGACAAAATTCGAAAAAGTGCGTCAAAAGCCATACAAAACAACTACACCTGAATTGTAGCGCATATACGGACTGCCATGGGCAAGCGATTGTTACCATCACTTTCCCAAATTGACCTGCAACCTGACGTTCTCAAAGTTCTATGCAAACTTATCTTTAACCGGATACGAGAGAAGATTAGCGCAACTCTCCGGCGGCAGCAAGCAGAATGCCGTGCCGGGCGATCATGTGTGGACCGTATTGTCACGCTCCGTATCATTCTGGAGCATATCAATGAATTCCAAGAGTCTCTCTACTTGGTGTTCATTGATTACGAAAGAGCTTTCGACCGTCTCAATCACGAAAACATGTGGGAAGCCCTTGAG
Organism: Aedes albopictus; assembly: GCF_035046485.1. NCBI lineage: Eukaryota > Metazoa > Arthropoda > Insecta > Diptera > Culicidae > Aedes > Aedes albopictus. Next base: position 110,823,452 of record NC_085138.1, on the reverse strand, counting down.
CGCAAGGGACTCCCTGAGAAAATCACCGGCCTCATTGAAGCACAGTACAGGGCATTTTCGTGCAGAGTTCTGTACTACGGTGTCTTGTCCGATCGGGCCGTTACTGGAGTGAGGCAAGGATGTATACTATCACCGCTACTGTTCCTCATCGTAGTCGACGAGATCCTGTAGATGAGATTGATCGTGAACCAAATTCATTTATACAACTTCTAGATTTGACCGCCAGTGATGGCGGAACTATCCCACTGTGCACCGGGGCCATTCGGAGCAACAACACTTACACACCAGTAATCAATACGGGAGATGAACGATGAAGAATGGGGCGATGGATGGCGAAAGCGATAGGTAGGTAGGTATACCAACGAACGAACGCACGACGATGATGATGGGGAGAGCCTTTTAGTTGGATGGATGTTTTTCTTTGTGGGCCCGACCGACGACGATGCGACAGTCAGTGGCGTGGGCAGAGCCGTTGGATTACATTGTATGGATTCCCAATCCCAACTGGAACTGGACTGGACTGGATGATAATGGATAAATAATGGTTTATGGGGCGATTAGGGAATTATTTTCGTAAAAGGTTTGCTGGATTTAATGGTTCTTTTACAAAAACAATGTTTGTTCGTCCAGCACATGATAAATATTTGCCCAAATAAGTCGAAAATTTGGGTGAAACTAAGAGAAACATGCCAAATTTTGGATTTATGTTGGCCTATCGTATTGATTTATGGGGTACCATTCCACAATGGTCCACGAACCAGATTTACGAGGAAAGATGCATGCAGCGCCTTCAAATGATTTTTTAGACAAATATGGTCTTCTACAAAGTTGTTCCTAAAAATAATATATAATTGGGAACCAAACTTTTTTATTTGCAAGAATAACTATATACATTCTTCGGAATAGTTGTAGATCTATCAATTTTGAGCAAGTTTGCTGAAGACACTTTTTATCTAGCTTTAAAATTGACCGATCTAGAGGTATTTTTCTGAATAAGCTTAGGGTGGTTCAAGAAAAACCGGTTTTCTGGCGTTAACTTTTTCAGTTTCAATTTCTCATCAAAGTCGCCCAAGAAACACTTGCAGAGCATATGAGGACGCGTCGTTTCGTGCGCTGAGATAAACGTTATCTCTTTTGGTTTAAAAGTTATAGGCATTTTTCTTAAAAAATCATAGTTTTTTTTAAAAAGGTGTTATGACGAGTTGAAGCAAACATAAAAAATAGCTTTTGCCCGCATTCAAAAGAAGAAATGTTGTATAAAACATATAAAAATTAGAGGGGTGTTATTTTTGTAACTCAAGTGAAAAATACTTGATAAGTGCCTATTTTTTCTAGAAAATCATCAATATCTTTTGAACGGAATGACGTAGCAACATTCTCAGCGCACGAAAATGTGCGTTTTTTATGCTCTAAAAATAGTTCTTAGACAACTTTGATGAGAAATTTGAAACAAAAAAGATAAAGGGTTTAAACTGTTTTGACCAAATTTGGAGCATTTTCCCATAGTTTTCATAGGGTGATGCTAGAACAAATCGTTTTATTGGTTTATCTTTTTTGTTTCAAATTTCTCGTCAAAGTCGTCTAAGAACCACTTTTAGAGCTTCCAAAAACGCACATTTTCGTGAGCTAAGAATGTTGCTACGTCATTCCGTTCCAAAGATATTGATGATTTTGATTATGTTTTTGATATGTTTTGTAACAAAATTTCTTCTTTTGAATGCGGGCAAAAGATATTTTTTATGTTTGCCCCAACCCGTCATAACACCTTTTTAAAAAACTATGATTTTTTGACTAAAATGCCTATAACTTTTGAACCAAAAGAAATAACGTCTTCAAATGCTCTACAAGTGTTTCTTGGGCGACTTTGATGAAAAATCGAAACTGAAAAAGTTAACGCCAGATAACCGGTTTTCCTTGAACCACCCTAAGTTTATTCAGAAAAATACCTCTAGATCGGTCAATTTTAAAGCTACTTAAAAAGTGTCTTCAGCAAACTTGCTCAAAATTTGGGGCTGTCCATAAACTACGTAGACTCTGAGGGGGACGGGGGGGTCTGGCCAAAGTCTACGGTCCTTACAAATTTCGAAAATTTTGTATGGACGAAAGTCTACGAGGGGGGAGGGGGGGGGGTCTGAAATTGCCAAAATTGAGTCTACGTAGTTTATGGACAGCGCCTTTATAGATCTACAACTTTCCCGAAGAATGTATACAGTTATTCTTGCAAATAAAAAAGTTTGGTTACCATTTTTTTTTTTTGAAAATATGAACCACCCTAATGTTCATGCACATTTTAAAGAGAGCCTTATTTTTAGGAACAACTTTGTAGAAGAGAATATTTGTCTAACATTGTCATACAGTTTTGTTAACATATTTTATTTATAAAATAGGATCTACAGTCGTTACAACACCTTTTTTTTACTATTTCGAGTTACACAACAATACCAACCGTTAGGATAAAGTCTATTGGATGCTCAAGAAAAGGAGAATATAATTTAAAAAAATAGAGTAGATACTCAGGGCAGGGAAAAAAATAAAATGTTCAAAGTAAGTAAATGGAAGGGAACCCCTGGAAAAACCGCTGGAGGAACTTCTGCTGAAGAATCCCCGCGAAAAAAGTCTAAAAAATCCCACGAGGAATCATTGGAGAAATCGTTGGTGAAATTCTAGGTGAAGTTTCTGGAGAAATCCCTTGAAAAATCCTTGAGTAATTATCCGAGTAATACTTATTAATTATTAGACAACCAAACTGTACAAAATTTCCTGAAAGAATCCTGTTAGTATTTTTTGTCGTAGAAACCTCTAGGGGAGTTCCCGGATGGAACCCTTCAGTAATTACTGAAGGAATCCCTATTGCTATGCTTGAATAAATCTCTAGTCACTCCTAGAGAAATTTCTGGGAAAATACCTGAAGTAATTCTCAGAAGAATGATTGGAATCTCTTATTGAAATCTGTGAAGAAATCACTGTTAGAATTCCAGATGAAATTTTTGGAGAAATGCACGTAGTAATAACTGAAGGAATCTCTATTGCAATTCTTAGAAGAATGATTGGAAGAATTATTATTGACATCACTGTGAGGATTTAAGATGAAATTTCTAGAGAAGTCCACGCAGAAAATAGGTTCTGGGGAATACCTGGCGTAATTCCCGAAGGAAACCAGCAGAAATTGCATGAAAAATTGTAGTAGAAATTCCCAGTAAGATTTTTTTGAAGAAACTCGGCAGAGATTCCGGAAGAAATCGCAAAAGAAATTCCTGAAGCAATGTCCTGTAGGAATGTTAAGAAAATACTGGTGGAAATCCGCCGATGAAGGCTAATAGGTACTAATAGGGTAAAGGGTGAGTCGATAATCATTATGCCATTTTCAAACTAACGTAACTTTTTTCCTATTGCACCAAAATCAACCAAACTTTGCACAGTTTCTCCTTATGGTCAATTGTTTACATAAAATGAATTGAGCAGTTATCAGTGAGATTTCGGTCGATATAGAATAAAATTAGTTAACAGTTCTAAAAAAGATGTTGCACAATCACATGCTTAAATCAAAAATCATGGTATCACGCCTTGGAACAATTAATGATTATACATTATCGGATCATCCTAATGTTCGTCAATAGGTTTCAGGAACGGTTGTCAGTGAAACATAAGCTTGGAGCTGGGTGAAAATCAGGCACGATGCGCATAAACAAACCAGAGAGCTTTAAATATTTGTTTCCAGTGGAGCCTGAACGAACATGTCCACATGGAGGGCGTTAATTGAAAATGTCGTGAATTTCACTAAAACGCATCCTTAATTTGAACCTATACCAAAAAGTTGAAATACATACCATATACTGAAAAATTTGTTTCATTTCGTTAACTGTAGACAATTTGCGAATCAGTCGAAGATAGGGTGGCATAATAATTAATGACTCATCCTTTGATCTATAGAGGAATCCTGAATAAATCCCCAGAGGATTCTCGGTATACATTGTTTGAATAATTCCCGGAGAAATAACTAAACGCATCCATAGGAGATTTTAAAAGAAATCCCTAGAGGGATCCCTGGGTAAATCCGTGAACGAATCTCCTTTAGATTTTCTACAAAAATCCTGAAGGAATCTAAAAAAATTCTGAAAGAATGCCTACAAAAACCCCAAATAAATTTCTGGATAAATCCACAGAGTAATACTAGAAGGAAATATTGGAAAAATCCCTACATGAATTTCTGGATGCATACCTGGAAAAGTTCCTGTAGAAATTACTGGAAAAATGTTCTGCAGGTATACCAGTAAAAATTTCTTAAGGATTTAAAGCAGAAGTTCCTAAAATAGTACCGCCTGAAAGTAGAGAAAATAGGGAAACACCTGAAGGGATACTTATAGAAACCCCTGGAAGAATTCGTGGAGGAAATTATTATTCCTTTAATTGTAATTTTTGTAATTTATTTGTGAAAAATTCAAGTCTCGGAGGAAACCCTAAAGCAACTCCTTCAAAAATTCCTGAAATTATCCCATCAGAAATTCCACCACGATTTCCTGAAGAATTTCCAATGTGATTTTTTTTAAAGAATTACAAGTGGTATTTACGCTGGAATATCTGGAGAAATAAACCGTTGGAGAAATTTCTGGAAGAATTCCGGCAGATGAGGGGGCTTTGTGGTAGTGTATCACAAGTTCGCTTCATATGCGGATGAATTCCCAACCCTTCAACAACCTCTCGTCGAAGCCGCCGAATGATACAGCACGGAAGACTTGCTTTGCGGATGGATCGAAAAGTGACTGAGACACTTGATTTGCTCTGATGTTGTATACATTAAACCAGTCCCGAACCCGAACAATGGCAACCGACAAAATTGGCAACATCCCAACAGGCATCATCAGCAGCAGTATATGCGATTACCCTTCTACGATGATAAAGTAGAGGAGGTTCAATTGGCATTCAAATATAGATGAATAAAAGTTGCACAGATACCACATTGTAAAGACTCTAGACTATGTACTGTAATAAGTGTAGCATAAATGTCGATACAGTTCAGCTTGCGCAGTACCGAATTAGACGAAAGAACTTAAACAAATATACGTTAAGAATAAAAAAAGGAATCCTGGCAGAAATTCCAGCAGGATAAATCTCAACATATATTCCTGGAGCAATCGCCAACTCACTCACTCATCAACATTTTAACTCATAACGTCACTCACTAACTCACATTCATTCACTAACTAGTTCACTCACTCACAAATTCACTAATTCACTCATTGATTTGCTCACCTGCTCACTTAGTTATCAACTCACTCACTAATCACTATATCAACTCACTATACCACTCACTCGTCAAGAAGATCACCCACTCACTAACTCACGCACTTACAGGGGATACTCAAAATAACTGGGACAGGTAGAATTTTCACTTCTGAAAAAAAAGTTCAACTAGCTGTAACTTTTCGAAAAGGACATCAAAAATTCTCAAATTTTTACTGTAAGTTCATCAACTAGTTGTGTATCAGTGGTCAAAATTTGGAAAAGATCGGGCTATTCTACACGAAGTTATAGGGGTTCTAGAAAAAAGTAAAATTATGTGATAGCTAACTTTGAGCTGTAATATGTCCGGACTCAATGAACCGAATGCAATGAAATGTTGATCATTTATGACTTATATAATGAGCTATTGAAAACTTTTGACTGAACTTAAAATTCTTTACATGAAACAAAATTATTACGATTAGATTATTTTTCTAATATATCACCAATTTATCCAAAACTTCATCATCGTTTCAAAATTCGAGATAGTAATTATAGTTTATTTAAATTCCCTCTAATTGACTTGAATATATTTATGTTTCAAAGGAAAACAACCAAATAGCCGGCTTTAAATTGGAAAAGTAATGGGATGCATATGAAAAATAAATAAATTTACTAAAAAACATAGAATGAATGAAATCGCTATAACTTTTTTTCTTATTTATAATTTCAAATTAAGTCAACTGTTTTTTAAAGTTCATTATATAAGTCATAAATGATCAGAATTTCATTGCATTCGTTTCACTGAATCCGGAGATATAACAGCTCAAAGTTGGCTATCGGATAATTATACCTTTTTCTAGAATCTTCATAACTTCATGTAGAATGGCCCGATCTTTTCCAAACTTGAACCACTGATACACAACTAGTTGATGAACTTACAGTCAAAATTTGAGAATATTTGATACCATTTTCGAGTTACAGCTAGTTGAACATTTTTTCAAAAGTGAAAATTTTACCTGTCTCAGTTATTTTGAGCATCCCCTGTACTTATCAGTCCCTTGATATATCATTAACTCATTCTTTCACCCACACATTCGCTTACCAACAGAATCATTCACTCACTAAGTAGCTAGATAACTCACTCATCCGCCCGTCAACTCACTACATCACTAATTTATTCACTAAACCATCACTGTATCTCTCAGTTACTCACTAATTCACTCATTCACTCACTAACATACTCACTCGCTCACTCACCCATCAACAGGCTTACTCACTCACTATCAGGTATCAGAAGGCTGGCTCCAGAGGCACGTTATCCTCCATTTGGGACATTTTTGCCATCGTCAAAATAATAGCCTATTTCATCATCTACCTGAGGGAAAAGGAAGGAAATAAGGATAAGGATGGGGATAAGGACAGGTAGGGAAATAGGAAAAAATACCCTGGAAGAGGGTACTACGCATAAGCGTACCACAAAGGGTTCAAACAGCGCCTTGAAAAGGGCAATGTAATAACGCATAAAGAGAAAGAGAGCCTTTTGCTCTTTACCACAGCGGGTTAAGAACAACAGAATATCCTGAAGATTCAGGTTTCTGAAGTAAGTTTCTCTTAATAAATGTTACCCGGAATCGCAGTTGCGCAAAAACCGGACAGTTACATATCAAATGATACGAAGTTCCATAATCGGATTCACAGCTATCACATACAAATGAATCAGCTTGCAGAATATTCGCCATGTGATAGCTGAGTCGGCAGTGGTCAGTCAATACTTTGACCAGAATGCTGCAATTCTGCTTTGACAGATTTGTAAGATACTTCGCCAACCTCGGAGATGGCTCAGTACAAAACAATTTGGTTTGACGACATGACTCCAAACTTTTCCAGTATTCCAGTTGAGTGGCAGCCCAGGTGTGAATCTGAAGCTTTACCCAACACTTCGATATCGGAATAGCTGGCTCAGGGCCGATGAAGTCATGTGATGCTCCAGTGCGAGCAAACTCATCAGCCAATTCATTGCCAGCGATGGAAGAATGGCCAGGTACCCATACAAGGTGAACAGCGTTTGCTGAATTCAGCTCCTCGATTTGAGTTGGACACGCGATAACTATCTTCGACCTAGAGTTGGCCGAAGCAACTGCTTTAATAGCAGCCTGGCTATCTGAACAGAAGTATATTACTTTGCCCATTACGTGCTGCTGAAGTGCTGATTGCACTCCGAACATAAGAGCAAAGGTTTCGGCCTGAAAAACGGTGCAGTGTCTATCAAGTGAGTAAGACTGATACAGCCTCAGCTCACGAGAATAAACACCAGCACCACCAGTCGTCGGCAAAACCATAAGTAGGAAAACCGCTATTATTGAGTTGCCTCAATAGCGTATCTGCTAAGAGATTCCACATAAGCGGTGACAAGACTCCCCCTAGGGGGCATCCACAAACACTTAATTTCCTAATCCCTGCTAGACGCAATGTCGAGACAAGATATCGGTTTTTGAGCATTTGGTGAATCCAGTTGGAAATCATTGGAGATATACCATGACTCCGTGTGGCATCCAATATGGCATCGAAAGGCACATTATCAAAGGCACCCTCGATATCTAAGAAAACACCCAAACAAGATTGCTTTTGAGCGAATGCTTTCTTGATATCGTAAACAACCTTGTGTAAAAGAGTCACAGTGGACTTACCAGATTGGTAGGCATGTTGGTTCACATGAAGAGGCACGTTGGCCAGATAAACATCACGGATTTGATGATCCACAATGCGTTCTAAGCATTTCAGAAGAAATAAGGTCAGGCTGATAGGTCTGAAACTCTTTGCTTCTTCATACTACGCACGACCCACTTTCGGAGTAAACTTCACAGTAATATCCCGCCAGGATTTGGGAATATACCCTGTCGCAAAAATGCAAACAAGTATTTATTTTTTCAAAACATGTTTGAAATGATCAACTTACCTTACCGGTCAGGCTAAGGCCGGGGTGGCCTCTGCTGTACATAGTAGCCGCCTCCATTCCACTCGGTCCATGGCTGTTTGTCTCCAGTTCCGCACCCTGCGTTGGGTCCGCAGATCGTCCTCCACTTGGTCGACCCACCTAGCTCGCTGCGCTCCACGTCTTCTTGTACCGGTCGGATGACTCTCAAGAACCATTTTAGTCGGGTTGCTATCCGACATCCTGATGACGTGACCCGCCCACCGTAGCCTCCCGATTTTCGCGGTATGGACGATGGTTGGTTCTCCCAGCAGCTGATGCAGCTCGTGGTTCATTCGCCTTCTCCAAGTCCCGTCTTCCATCTGCACTCCGCCGTAGATGGTACGCAACACCTTCCGTTCGAAAACTCCAAGGGCGCGTTGGTCCTCTGCACGTAGGGTCCATGTTTCGTGCCCATAGAGGACGACCGGTCTAATCAACGTTTTGTAGATGGTTAACTTCGTGTTACGGCGAACTTTATTCGATCGTAGAGTTCTGCGGAGTCCGAAGTAGGCACGATTTCCTGCCACAATGCGCCTCTGAATTTCTCTGCTGGTGTCGTTGTCGTCGGTCACCAGTGAGCCCAAGTACACGAATTCTTCAACCGCCTCGATTTCATCACCGTCGATATGAATTCGGGGTGGCGGGCGCGGTGATTCCTCCCTGGAGCCCTTTGCCATCATGTACTTTGCCTTCGACACATTAATGACTAATCCGATTCGCCTGGCTTCCCTCTTTAGTCGGATGTACGTTTCCGCAATCGTCTCAAATTTACGAGCAATAATATCAATATCATCGGCGAAACCAAGCAGCTGAACGGACTTCGTGAAAATCGTCCCACTCGTGTTTATCCCCGCTCTTCTTATTACACCCTCCAAAGCAATGTTGAACAGCAAGCACGAAAGACCATCACCTTGCCGTAACCCTCTGCGAGATTCGAAGGGACTCGAGAGTGTCCCTGATACTCGAACTACGCACATCGCTCGATCCATCGTCGCCTTGATCAATCGTATCAGTTTATCCGGGAATCCGTATTCGTGCATAATCTGCCATAGCTGTTCTCGATCGATTGTATCATACGCCGATTTGAAATCGATGAACAAGTGATGTGTGGGCACGTTGTATTCGCGGCATTTCTGCAACACCTGGCGGATGGCGAACATCTGGTCCGTTGTAGCGCGTTCACCCATGAATCCAGCCTGATATTGCCCCACGAACTCTCTTGCAATCGGTGATAGACGGCGGCATAAAATTTGGGAGAGTATCTTGTAGGCAGCGCTCAGTAGTGTGATCGCGCGGTAGTTTCCGCAATCCAACTTGTCGCCCTTTTTGTAGATGGGACACACGATACCTTCCATCCATTCCTCCGGTAATACTTCCTCCTCCCAAATCTTGGTAATGACCCAGTGTAGTGCTCTCACCAGTGCTTCTCCACCGTATTTTAGAAGCTCGCTTGGTAGTTGATCTGCTCCAGCGGCTTTGTTGTTTTTCAACCGGCCAACCTCCTCCTCAATCTCTTGAAGGTCAGGGGCCGGAAGTCTTTCGTCCTGTGCACATACTCCTATATCTGTTACCACGCCACCTTCGGTACTTGCAACGTCGCCATTGAGGTGCTCAGCGTAATGCTGCCGCCACCTCTCGACCACCTCACGCTCGCTCGTGAGAATATTCCCGTGATTATCTCGGCACATGTCGGCTTGTGGCACAAAGCCTCTGCGCGAGCGGTTCAGCTTCTCGTAGAACTTTCGTGTGTCCTTAGCGCGGTACAGCTCTTCCATCGCTTCGCGATCTCGTTCTTCCTGCTGGCGCTTCTTCATCCGGAAGACTGAGTTCTGCCTGTTCCGCGCCTGTTTGTAACGTGCCTCATTCGCTCTCGTACGGTAGCATTCTCGCCCATGCTGCATTCTTCTCATTTTTCAACTGTTCACATTCGCCGTCGTTCCAGTCGTTTCTGTGATTCGGAGTCGCGAAGCCTAGTGCTGTAGCCGAGGTACCGTAAAACGGGGTATCTTTGATAATGCGGCGGTAACTTTGATAGTGCGACAGACATTGTATAGTTTAGCTTATAACTGTGATCCCTTCAGCTAGTTAAGAAAAAGGCAAACGTAGATAAATTCTACACATATGAAAGTTCATCTTAGACGTATTTTCATTAAAACCTAGTTTAAATACAACTTTTTGGACAAAAGATAAAAATTCTTAATATTTTTGTCATTTGTCGACCCCATCAAACAATCTGCTATACGACTTCGTTACAACTTTTTTTCAATGAATGGACTCTTATTCTCGTTAGAATCATCATAGTAGATTCCAAATCTGGCCTTGAATCTCTTAACAAAGTATGTTTTTACGAAATGGGATCAGTTTTGTAAATTGTGACATAAATCTCCATACATTGATAAACGCCTAAAAGTATGCAATGCCCTTGTAATATCATGTAGATAAATCGGTGTTGTTCGAAATTTGTTAATAAAACATTTAAAAAAACAACCCAAAAAATAAGAGAACTCACCATGAATAGCATGTTATCATATGCTGATGTACCGTTGAACATATATTTTTACAAAGATATTGATTTTTGATAGCTAAATTCACTGTGTTTTTCATTCAGTACTCACCAAACACATTTTTATATAAGGAATTTAGTAAAAATCAATGTTTCAAATTCTATCTGGCATAATCCACAAAGCTTCTCCAATTATGTTCATACTCCTAAGATTTCAACTGTGATTATTTTTAAAGATTTGTTGTGTTTTTCAGGGCATTATCAAAGTTACCCCAAAATGAAAATGTGATTCTCGCTCATATGGAAAACTAAAATTCACCCAAAATATTTCAGATTATCGAATATTTCAATTGCAATTGAAGACTGATACCCCTGTACTTGTTTTAAAAATATAAAACTCGGGGAAATACTGTTACATGGAAAAATATTAAGAAAATTCGCTGAAAAACTATCAAAGTTACCCCATTTTACGGTACTACCTATGGCGGATCGGATGTCCCTCCAGCCATTTTCAAGTGTAGCTGCGCCAAGCTGCTCTTCCGTTGGTAGGGCCACTGCTAACTGCTGCGCGTAGTCTTGAGCCACTTCTACGTTACGAAGTTGCTCGATGTTGAGCCGCGGCGTTCGACTTCGACGCGTGGTGATAACTGTCGAAAGTTTTGAGCGCATGTATACAGCGACTAAGTAGTAATCCCAATCTATATTCCCACTGCGGTATGTGCGGACGTTGGTTATATCCGAGAAGAATTTACCGTCGATTAGAACGTGGTCGATTTGGTTTTCTGTTTGGTGGTCGGGTGATCTCCAGGTGGCTTTGTGGATATCTTTACGGGGAAAGAAGGTGCTTCGGACTACCATACCACGGGAAGCTGCAAAGTTTACGCATCGCTGGCCGTTATCATTCGATACGGCGTGCAGGCTGTTTCGCCCGATTACCGGTCTGTACATTTCCTCCCTTCCTACCTGCGCGTTCATGTCGCCGACAACGATTTTCACGTCACGCGGCGAGCAACCATCGTATGTTTGCTCTAACTGAAATGATCAAATCCCTTCTGAATCAAAATAGGAGATGCCCCAGGAGATTTCAAAGGAGCAAAGCTATCAAGTGCCCACTCAATCGATTCTATAGTTACAATACTTCGGGCCGAAGCCAGAGAATCATAACTACAAGAAAAGACAACAGGTTCATCCGAAGATGTAATATCCACACATCCAGGGAAGTGTGTGCTGCATAAGCATTCCAGAACTTCCTCATCAGAGGAAGTCAGATCGCCATTTGGCAAACGAAGTTCGTTCACTCGGAAATCCTTAGATTTCGCACTGATTTCGACTGACTTCACTCAAACTGAAAACATTTGTTCAAAGGTTTTTCCAGCCGGATCACCGGAGAGCTTTCCTGCAGGCCTTGCGAACCGACCTGGAAGCCTCCGAACCAGCTGAACGTCGTCTGTTCCAAATCTTTCTACATTGTTTACTGGGTTTCGCCAGATCAGAGTTCCGCCAAGGGGTTCCTATTGTGATCTTCACAGACCGTAGAGGGCATGCTTCTTCAAAAGCTTCCATGATGAAGGTCGTTGTAGTATCAACGGCATCATCTAAATAACTTGGAGTGTCAATGGATGGTGAGTATCCATGAAATTTGGCCGCAACCAAATCAGTAAAAAGATCTCAGTTTGTTTGCCGAGGATTCCTGAAATGCAATGTTTGCAAAGTAACATATAAATGTTCAAAAAAGATGTAGCGATGGTCAGATAAAGATTCTTCATCTGACACATATGCCAATTGGTCAGCTCGTGACTAATTCTACTTGAGCAAAGCGTTATGTCTAACACTTCCTCTCTAGCAAATACCATAAATGTGGGGCGGTTGTCCATGTTCAGTAATGCAAGATCTGTACTACTTAAGTACTTCATCAAACTGGAGCCTCTCAAGTTAATGTCTGAGCTGCCCCAGATGATATGGTGAGCATTAGCATCACTTCCAACAATTAGCGGAAGGCCTTTTGAAGTACAGTATGCGATGACTTGTAAGAAATCATGCGTAGGGGATGGTTCATCATGCGTTAAATACACCGAACAATAGACGTATTTTCTGTTGAGGTTTCCAACAGATACCTCAATTGTGATAGCACATACATCTCTGGTGGTTAGTTCAGAGATGAGTTTGCATTGTTGACAAGCACACATGCTCGAGGCATGACACGCGAGTTAGTGTTTAAGAATTGGCGAATCACCCTTCATTCTTCATTTATTGCAATCTTCCGACACAGAAACTTGTATAGATAAAAGATACCGTAGGTTGAGGTCTATTTTTTGCAACATATTATTTACCAGTGCATTGTTATTCCAAAATATAGAATTTGCCTTTTTTATTTACCCTTTGGCGATAAAAAGTTAGTAAAGTGCAGAATCCCTTATTTCCCTTCATGCCACTTCACGCCTTATGTCGGTTTGATAACATTTCTTCAACATAGGTACATTACATAGGATGCCATTTGATTGAACTCTGCTGTATAGCAAGGTCTAAAGGACATCTAATTAAGAAGCGTGCAACTGTCGATCTAAGACAATAGACAATCAATTATGTTTGATTGAATCCAATTTCTCCTTGACCAATCACAACCATTCAAAGTATGCTACTGACAGATTCCTTTCGGCATCACTTTAATTGTTTATCCTTTGACAGAGCATTCCTGTCGTCCTTTTGTCATTGGAAAAAGCAATTTAACTTAATCGAAAAAGCGTATATTCAAGTGACATCGAGTTCCAATGCGAACTTTTTTTTCCTCTTGCATCATCGATCAACAAAATTCAATCGTACTTACACATGAAAGGTAAATTTTCCTTGTAAATGCCAATAAACAGATCACTGACTCCACAAACATGATTCGGGCCGCTACCGGGGTGGGCTGATATTTTCCATTCGGTTAAACGAAAAAGCACCCCACTCCACACAGCCCACTCCAGTCCGCTTCATCGAACTCACAGAGCCGAAGCACCCGGCCGGGATAACAAGCGCACCAGGCAGGTACCTACGTACTACCTACCAACCTAGCGACCTACCTATAGCACCACCACTCAAAATCTTCATCGGAACCGGAGCATGAACCCAAATTCCCAATTCCTGCGGTGATGGTGTCATTTGATTGGCAGCTCCGTCGCAATCAATATTATTATCGTTATCGAAAATGCCGAAAAGCCATAGCCGGAGTCGCCGTCGTCGTCGTCGTCGTCGTCATCATCATCGCCGTTGTTGGCGTTTTTGATCAAAAAGTTCAAAAGGGTGAGTGATACAGCAGCAGCGGTGGGAAGCTACGAGGCCTGAATGTGGTTGATAATAACACACCCGTTCGCTGTGGTAGGCAAATAAACATGGACATGCAGATATGATATGTTTTATTTTATCAAATGAGTTTCATAAATTTCGGTCTTAAAATTTAGTTATTACTTTTTATGGTTTTATCTTGATACATAAGTACAGCCAGGGCTGCAACTGTTATTTTGCATAAGAGTGTCGTAAATTTGAACATAGTTAAGAATCTTGCGGGCTCACCCTGCAAATGATATCAAATGCCGAATGTATAGTGCCGGGGGACACTTATTTGTTTGTTGACATAATTTCTAAAAGATGTCCAGGAGCAATTCCTGGAAAATTCCTAGAGGAATTCTTGAAAAAAAAAATCCTGGGGTAGTTCCTGGAGAAGTTTTTAGATAAATTTCTGGATAAAATCCTGAAGGCTTGAGGAATTCCTAGAGGTATGCCTGTGGGAATTGCTGGAGGAATCCAGGAAGGATTTCCCGGAGAAATCTCCAGAGGAATTCTTGGATGAATTCCTGGAGAAATCTCCAGAAGAATCCCTGGGGGAATTCCTGGAGAAATTTCTAAAAAAAATCGCAGAGAAGTTCCAGGAAGGTTGCCTGGAAGGAACCTTGGAGGAATTTCTTGAGGATTTCCTGGAGAAATCTTTGAATGCCTGGAGGATCTCTGAAAATTTTCTGAAGAATCTCTGAAGGATAGAGGATTTTCTGAAGAAATTACTGGAGGAATTACTGACTTAATTTCTGAAAGATGTCCAGATGTCATGAAAAATTCCTGGAGGAGTTCCTAGAGAAATTCCTTGATAAAATCCTGGAGGAATTCCTACAGGTATTCCTGTGGGAATTGCTGGAGGAATCCCTGAAGGAATTCGTGGAGGAATCTCTAGGGAAATTCTTAAAATAATTACTGGAGGCTTCTCTAGAGCAATTTTAAGAGATTTATATTTCTATTTTTTATTATTTTAGATCCTGGAGGGCATCCTTGGACAAATTTGTGGAGAAATCCCTAGAGGAATTCCTGGAGCAATGCCTGGAGGAATCCCTAAATAAATCCTGGAGAACTTCCTGAAAGATTTTATGAAGAAATCTCTAAAAGGATTTCGTGGAAGAATCCTTGGAGGAATTTCTGGAGGATTTTCTGGAAGGAATCTTCGAAGAATTTCCTGGAATAATTCCTGGAAAAATCTCTGGAAAAATTCGTGAGGAAATCGCTGGTGGAATCCCTGAAGCAATTCCTGAAGGAATCTCTGAAGAAATTTCTGGGAATACCCATATAGCCGAGGCGGTAAACGCACGGGTATTCAGCATGACCATGCTGAGGGTGACGGGTTCGATTCCCGGTCGGTCCAGGATCTTTTCGTAAAGGAAATTTTCTTGACTTCCTTGGGCATAGAGTATCTTCGTGCCTGCCACACGATATACACATGCAAAAATGGTCATTGGCAGAGGAAGCTCTCAGTTAAAAACTGTGGAAGTGCTCATAGAACACTAAGCTGAGAAGCAGGCTTTGTCCCAGTGAGGACGTTACGCCAAGAAGAGGAGAGGAGAGGAGGACCCTGAAAATTCCTTAAGGGATTCCTGGATAATTTCTGAATATATCCCTAGAGGATTTTCTGGAGTAATTACTGACATAATTTTTGAGGGATGCCTAGGAGCAATTCCTGGAGAAATTCATAGAGGAGCTCCTGGAGAAATTCCTGGATAAAACCCTGGAAGACTGCCTGGAGGATTTTCTGGAGGTATTCCTGTGGGAATTGCTGGATGAATCTCTGAAGGGCTTCCTGGAGGAATCTCTAGAGGAATTCTTGAAAAAATTACGGGATGAATTTCTATAGGAATCTCTAGAGGAACTCTGGTAGAAATTAAAAAAAAAAATCCCTTGAGAAATTCCTGGAGGAATTTCTGGAGAAATCCTCGAAGGAATTTATGGAAGATTCCTTGGGTGAATCCTTATACAAATTCGTGGGAGAAATCCCTGAAGGAGTTCATGGAGGAATTCTAAGCGGAATTCCTGGTGAAATTTCTGGAGGAATTCAGCAATTGCTAGAGGAAAATCTGGAAAAATTCCTGGAGAAATTCCAGAAGATATTTCTACAGTAAATCCTGGAAGAATTTATGAAGGAATCTGTTAAGGATTTCATGGGGAAATTTCTGAATGAATTGCTGACAGAATATACGATGAAATTCCTAGATTTATTCCTGATGAAATTCCTGGAGAAATCCCTGAAGAAATCCCTGGGGTAATTGCTGGAGGAATTCCTCAAAGAGATCCTGGAGAAATTCCTGGATGAAATTCTGGAGGAATGACTGCATGAATTCGTGGAGGAATGTCAGGAAAAATTCTTGAAGCAATCCCAGGAGAAACTCCTGGGAAATTCTTGGAGGAATTTCCGCAGGAGTCCCTGAAGCAATTCTTGGAGGAATGTTTGAAAGAATCCAAGAAGGACCCCTAGAAGAATGCCTGGATTAACTCATAGAGGAATGCCTAGGAGAATTCCTGGTGGAATTTTTGAAAAAATCCCTGAAGTAATTCCTGGAGAAATCTTTTGAAGAATTCCTGTAGGAGTCTCTGGAAAATCTTTGGAGGAATCCCTTAGAGAATTCATGTAGGAATTCCTAGGGGAATTCCTGGTGGAATTCTTGGAGGAATCTTTGAAGCAATTCCTGGAGAAACCTCTGGAGAAATGCCTGGAGGAAGTTCCGAAGGAATATAAGAAGAAAACCCTGGAGGAATCCTTGGTTCAATCCCTGAAAGAATTCCTGTAGAGGATATCCTTGAGGAATGCCTGTAGGAATTCCTGAAGGAATCTCTCGTGGAACTCCTAGAGAAATCTCTAGAAGAATTAACATAGGAATTTCTGACGCTTTCTAGAAGAATCTGTAGGAATCCCTAGTATAATTCCTAGAGGAGACCCTGCAGCAATTTCGAGAGGAATCCCTGATATAATTGCTGGAGGAATCCCTGAAGAATTTCGTGGAGGAATCCCAAGACGAATTCCTGAAGAAATCGCAGATGAAATTCTTGGAGAAATCCTGAAGGAATCTTAAGAAGAGTTCATGGAGGAACTCCTTGAGGAATCGCTGCAGGAGTTCCCAAAGAAACACCAGGAGCAATTCCTGAAGTTATCCCGGAAGAAATACCAAGGGGAATTCCTAAGGGAATCCCCAAACACTTCCTGGAGGAAGTACTGCATTAATTCATGGAGGAGTTCTCATAAGAGTTCCAGTGAGAATGTTTCGAGGAATTTTTAAAATAATCCCTGGAGTTGTTCTTGAAAGAAACAGAAGAAACTCCTGGGTGAATCCCTGGAGGAATTTTTGGGTGGTGGGGGGGGGGGGGGGTTAACTGGAGGAATTTCTGATGAAAACCCATGAGGAATCTCTAAAGCAATCCAGTGAGGAGTTCCTTGGGAAAGCCCAGGAAAGTTTTCTTAACAAATTCATGGAAGAATTTCTGTAGGAATACCTGATGGAAACAATATACACTGACCCCACACGTATGAATCATCTAAAGGTTTTTGCATCATTAAAATTATAATACAGAAGAAAATGAACCATATATTTCAATGTAGTCAAAACCAAACAGTAGGATTATGTCTATACTTCTAATTCATGAACACTTTGTTCGTTGAATTTATTGAAAAATGTAAAATTTTGACTTTTTCGAAGAATGCCAGAAACCACAGTTTATGAATCAGCAGAATACTTGCCCACAGATATGAATCAGTTGAGACACTATTTATGAATCATCGAAATTTTGGCAAACCTCTTAAAGCTCATGACACCATACACCTCAATGACTGTAGAACCATCATCTCAGAACACATAATAGACATCTGCCAAAAATCTGAATCAATTTCAGACAGGTGTGTCTACTTTTAAAATGAACAAAACTGCAACATAGTATTCTCACATTCGATTTGCATGGGCAATTTTACAACTATGCAACTTTACATGCACTAAAAGGTATCGCAAAACTGATATTAAAGAGGTTTAAAGACTATTTATAGTCAATTATTGAAGATCGGGATCAAGAAGTGTTTTTCATCGCTGCTTGATATTCTCTATTGGTGTTATGTAGCGTCAGAAAAGGTTCAAATGAATAAGACGGTGATTTCATCGAAAATCTTATTTAGACCCAAGTTGAGGCCACCAACCAAGGATGCTTTCACTCACCTGGCAATCATTTAATTCAAGCGTCTATAACTCAGTGCAGAAGTTTGTTACTACGATGTGATGTTCGTCAAACTTGTGAGGTAGTGTTTATCTTACAATTATCACCAAGGACGCCATATTATAGCTTTTATATTTACGGCGTGAAAGTGTTGGTACCTCCAACTGTTACTAAACGATTGAATTTTGCGATCATTTAGGATGAGTAGGTAATACTAGCGTTCTCACGCCATAGATATGGGAGTTATAACATGATGTCCTTGGTCATAATTGGTGGGAAAACACTGCTCTACAAGTTTGCCGAACATGACATTGTAGTAACAAGCTTCTGAATTGGGTTACAGACAAATGAATTTAAAGATTGCCAGGTGAGTTAAAGTATCCTTGCTACCAACATGTTTTCAAATTTTGTTTTGTACTATCTCATCACACATATTTTAATCAGCGTAGCCCCAAAATAAACAAAATCCTGTGCTTTAGATCAATATTCGTTCCTGATACGCTCTTTATCAAGTGTCCAGGAGCGATAACATCATACAAAATGGTCGAAAGCCATCCAGGTTCTATAAGATGCTGAGCATTTCTTACAAAAATAGAAAACCTGGTGAAATATAATTCAAAAATGCAAAAGTTCAGCAGATTTTCACCTGATTCATAAATTGTGCCATACCCGTTTTTTTCCCACAATTTATGAATCAGGTGTGTTCTTCAATTTTTATGTGAAATCGTCATTCCACAACATTTTGCCTTCATAAACATGCTGATTCGTCATGTTACAGTAGGTTACTGTTCGATTTTTCCTCAAAAAGCTGTACAGAAACGTCTAAATTGTCATTTTTTTCTTATCAACAACAGCCGTGTGTCTTACAAAAGCGACTAAAAAATGTCAACAATGACAGCATAAAAATCACGCCGACAATTTTTGTTGATTTCGGAAACAATATCGGATTCCTTGCTGTAACAACTGTTGTGACGTTCGATATACACAAGGGTTTATCTAACAAAAATACTTTTAAGATGTTTTGTGACAAATTACCTTCTGATTTTGTTATTTAAAGCCAGCTGATTCATAAACTGTGGGTGATTCAACGGTGTGGGGTCACTGTATGAAGAAATCCATGTCTGCAATCAATTCTGAACGAATTGTTGTTGAAATCTTTGAATGGACTCTTAAAAGATTTTTTTTTGTACAATGTTTTGAGGAATTCCTGGATTATTTTTATATAATCTCTGGTAAAATTTTCTGAAAAGGTCTCTGACAGATGCTCCTGCTGAAATACCTCGAATTATTCCTGATTGAACTATTGGAGCAATCTCTAGTGGAAATCTCTGAAGGTACACTTGCAGAAATACCTAAAAGGACTTCTGCTGATATTCCTTTGAGAATCCCTGGTGAAATTCTTGAAAGAATCCTTGAAAAAAGCACTGGAAAAATCAATAGAGGAACATCTAAAGATATCCCAGGAAAAAATGTCCGAATTGAAAAAATAGAATTGTCTGGTGAAACCCGTAGAGGAAAACTGTGAGGCAATTCATAATGGGATCACTGAAGTAAGTGTAGGGATCATGAGGAATAATAAATATGAGATTTGATAAATTCCTGTTCAGGAAACTAGACGAGCAAATAAATTAAGCAGTGGAGATGTGAATGGTATAGAACGCCGGCGTAAGAAAAGTTCAATCGTAGAAGGTATTCCCTCAAATTCAGGAAGATTCAAAATGTAAATGTCAGTTTGCTGGTTTGTTTTGGGAAGAATAAACGTGTTCCAAAGAGAGATTGATGTGGTTATTCTTCGTCACATAAATATGAAAATTCAATTATTTGCAATTTGTGTGAAAAACCGACCTAAAAGAACATCAGTTCACTACAGGAAGCTATGGAAAAAAAATCCGGGAAGAAGTTGTCGATGCATCCTTGCAAAAGTACATGCAAAAATTTCTGAAGAAATTATGGGAGGAATTGCTGAAGCATTTCTTGGAACAAACCCTGAAAATATCACTATCGGAACCCTGCAAGATTCTCATGGAACAATTTACGAAGAAGAAATTCATGAAGAATTTCTTTAAGGGATTCCTGAAATAGGTCCTAGAGAAGTTGCTGAAGAAATACCTTAAAGAATTTCGAAGATGTCCTTGAAAGAATTCATGAAGAAATCTCTAGTATTTTGCTCTTGCATGACGTTTGTTTGAATTGAATACTATAATGAAAATTCGTGAATTATGTGCTACTACACTCTATCGCAGATATGGTTCTACAAAGTCCTTCTTTTTCCTTACCTTAACCAGTTCCGGCATATCTGGAAAATAAGGCATGTTATTTTTGTACTTCACGAATAAACATCTCAAAATTCTGCAATTCAACCAAGCTTGTTATTTGGTAAAAATATATATGTAATAAGATTGAAATGCTTCTCTTGGCGCAATTTCTTGTGGTTTTCGAGTAAAAAAGTTTGATAGATATAAACCTTAATTATTATAATAGTTTATTTCTTGAGATAATTTTTCTGGAACACTGAATTATAGGGTGACAACGGGTATTATCGGCAGGTTTGTTCTCTTCGTCATGGGGGGTTTTTGCCAGGCAAATTTCCTGAAACTTGGGCATATAATTCAGCTTAGTAGGGAAGGATTTGAGACCAACTCTGAGTTCAATAGGTTTCAAAAACCCCCCAAAGACGAAGAGAACAAAACGGCCGAGAATAGGTAATTTCCCCTAGATGATCTTTGAATTGGCTCAAACTTAAAAAAAAATCTGGTGGCCAGGGGAAGAGGCACTTGATATTACGAGATACATTAATGTAACCGCCCCTAATTCCCATAACTTTTTGCGATACCTAGGGGGATTAGGGGCATAATGGACACCCTAAGCAAATGAGTATTTTAGGCCTGTATAACAGACAAAAACTTAACATATTATCAGTTGGCTTACAACTTTAACTTGTTTCCTACGTATTTCAATCATTTACAGCAGGTAGACTGTCATTATTGTGAAGAAATAATGAATTGTAAACCGTGTGTTTTTTGGGGCTGGCAGGAAAGGTACGGGGCGAAATGGACACCCATCGGGGCATAATGGACACCCCTGCATATTTTATGCTGTATCTTTGATAATATCGACCAGTTATGTAATTTGCCTACGGATATCAATACCACAGATATAATACTCCATCTTAGACGAGTTTACATAACATCAAAGTTAATTAAATAAATTTTAGGTTAAAATAATCGGATTGATTTTTTCCAAATTCTCTAAAACGCCTAACAGTATGCAACGCGCGTACATCCATTCGTAATTGCCAGTGTTCATTTCGCCCCGAATCGACTACAACATCAAAATTGCTATTTTAAGTAAGTTCTGATCAAAATTATAATACTTCATCCTTTGCTAAATCTGTGTTTACATGTAGATAAGCTAACAATTCACTTGTTTTTATGCTGGACACACTCAAACACTCGTAACACCTTATTTGCTGCTGCTTCGAAATTATAAGAAATCCACCATATGAACAACATATTTCAATTTCAATGATATTTTTGTCATTGTGAAGGAATATAAATGGTTCTTTTGAAAAATAGAACAATGACTTGTTCCTCTACACTTATGCATTAAAAGTTTTACATAAAAGTCAACGGTTTCGGTAAAAACAGGGGTGTCCATTTCGCCCCGGGTGTCCATTATGCCCCTAATCCCCCTAATTCCATTCACGCCATTATTCTTGAGCAATGTGCAAGGATTTATGGAACACAAAAATGGTTTGGAAATTGGCGCAGCCACGGTATTACTAATTTATTTACAACTTTTTTATTTATTCATTACTAATGGTGTTTGTTTTTGTTTCTTTTCCAGGTAAGAATGCAGTCCATTGTCATCTCAAGGAGTATGTATTATCTATTATTATTATTATCTTTATTATCGAGATTTTCAGCCAGAGGCTGGTTCATCTCCGATGTATTGTCTATAAGGTTAGAAACATGAAAAGACTTATAAGTCTGTCTATGAAGAAGCTGCAATATCGATGGGTAGATGCCTACCAAATTTGAGAATGTTCATCGGTCATCGGCGTCACGCCAGTGGCACTTTGCGGCTGCGGCGACCTGAATCGGTGTGACAAAAACTTGACCATGTAGTCAACATTGGCGAAGCAAGGAAGTTGTCAGTGTGCTCCATAATTTGTAGTCTGAGCTTGATGACATATATGTTTGAATAGTCATTTTTTATTCCTGTTCGGGGTCGTCACTGCGACCAGTTATTAAACCTATTGCGGCATTACCCGTATCCTGAGAATAGTGCATGTCGCATTACTCCATTGCCATTGAAGGGCAATAATGTATCGATTTTGGTCCAGTTTTTGTTTTGTTTTCTTAGAAGATTGAAACCCGGGTAGAAGAAAATAACTAACGAAGATCAAATTTTACCATTAAAAATGAATAGCTGAATGGCAACATTTGTTATTGGTTTGTTGGGAATAAGAGCTAAAAGAACAAAATGAATAACTGACATTGTACACTGAAACCTCCATTTAAGTCGATGCATGGCTGATCGAAAATATTTTTTACCGTACAAGCAATGACAAAACTAAAGACTTTTATATTTTTTAACACTTTGCATGACAAAGGAGATTTGTCAAAAAATATAAAACTGTATAGTTTAGTCATTGCTTGCATGGTAAAAATTATTTTCGATCAGACATGCATTGACTTAAATGGAGATTTCAGTGTACCGGAAAATAACTCAATAATAACTAATTTTATTCTTATAAGAACAAACCAAGGACAAAATATTTCAATATGGAAAATAACTGAATAAGTTATTATCGAGTTATTGAGAACAAAGTAAGTACAAAATAAGTTATTTCAAAAAATCATCGTAATTGTAAATTTTGTTCTTCTGATTGAAAAAAAAACTGTATTGTAAGTTGAGAAATGTTTGGTCCTTACCCAACGAACATTTTTGCTGTATAAGAGTGGAACAAACCACTCTTAAACAAACTTTAAGAAACTGTTGTTCAACTACTTCTGTTTCTTGGGTAGTTTAAGCTCATAATAACAAAATTAATTATTACTTACTTTTTTCTGGAACAAAGAGATTTTAAATAAAATAAACACTAAATAACTCATCAATTACAAAACAAGTTATGATTGCAAAATATGCCATTGGGTTGTTATTTCACTTAGGATGCTCAGAAGAACTTATTTTAATATGATAGCATATTTTGTTATCATTCAATTATTTATTGTTATTCAATAATAACTCAGAAACAGCCTCCTGTCACGCGGCCATGTTTTTTAGGTCAGCATCAAAATCCAGGAATGATAATTGACTGTGGCTGAATCATATCAATAACAATTCTAAATTTTATGGAAACTTTCTCCCTGTGAAGAAGACAAACTGGTATTGTTACGACTTCATTTTAAAATAAATAATTGCGAAATTAAAAGTCATGTTTTGCCTTAACTAACTGTTTTAAAAGGTGAAAAAAATTTCTGTTGTGAAAAATGTTTCGCCGTTTTTAATTATTGTTCCTGGAATTATGTATGTTTACAAACTTTGCGCTGTCATGGGGAACCAACCGCCCGAGCCGCCGCTATTGTGTTCAACGTAGCGGCTGAAAGTGGGAACCAAAGATGTTGGCTCGTTATTTTCCTGTGGGCAGTTTTGCGGTGACAGGAGGCTGCTCAGAAATAACAAATTTTGGTATGATAATATTTTTTGTTCTTAGCGAGTTATTTAGTGTTATTCATAAATAACATAAGAATGATCAAATAAGATATGATGGCAAAATTTATTATTTTGTTCTTCGCCTCTACCCGGGAAAGCTATCAAATTCGATAGCCAGGCCCAGTTATTTGGACTAAGGAGTTCTCAAAGAAATTAAAGGACTAATCCCCGAAGGATTTCCAGGAGCAATCCTCAGAGAAGTTCCAGGAAAAGTCCTGTAAGAAATTCTAGGAGGAATCTTGAAAAAAAAACTGCAGGAGGACTCCCTGAAGAAACTTCTGTAGGAATCCCTGAATGATCTCCTGGGCAAATATCTGCAGGAACTCCTGTATGCATCCCTGAAGGAAGTTCTGCAGGAATCCCTAGTGGATCAAGAATTTCTCCTGGAGAGAGTCCCTGAAAGAATTCTAGGAGGAATTCTCGAAGGAAATTTAGGAAAAATCCTTGAAGGAATTCCAGGAGGAAACTCCGAAAGAATTTCAGGAAGAATCTCCGAAGAAATTCCAGGAGGAATATCCGAAGGAATTCCGGGAGGAATATCCTAAGGAATTCCAGGAGGAATCCCTGAAAGAATTTACAAATGAATTGCAAGAGCAATTCCTGATGGAATTCCTGGAGAAATCCCCGATGAAATTCCAAAATGAATCTCCGAAGGTATTTGGAATCTCCGAAGAATCTCTAGGATGTTTCTCCGAAGGAATTTCAAGAGGAATCCCGGAAGGAATTCAAGGAGGAATCCCGGATAGAAATCACGGAGGAATCCCCGAAGGAATTTTAGAAGGAATCCTTTAATGAATTACAAAAGGATCTTCGAAGGAATTCCTGGAGAAATCCCGGAAGGAATTTTAGGAGCCCCCAAAACAATTTCAGGAAGAATCCCCGAAGCAATTGCAAGAGGGATTCTTGAAGGAATTCTTGGAGGAATGCCCGATGAAATTCCATGAGGAACCTCCGAAGGAATTCCAGGAGGAATCTCCGAAGAATTTCTAGGACGTTTCTCCGAAGGAATTTCAGGAGGAATCCCCGAAGGGATTCAAGGAGAAATCCCCGAAAGAATTCACGCAGGAATTCTCGAAGGAATTTTAGAAGGAATCTCCTAAAGAATTACAGGTGGAACTCCGAAGGAATTCCTGGAGGAATCGCCGAAGAGATTCAAGGAGGAGACTCCGAAAGAATTCCTGGAAGAAACCCCTTAAGAATTTCAGGAAGAATCCCCGAAGAAATTCCAGGAGGAATATTCGAAGGAATTTCCAATGGAATTACAGAAGGAATCCCTGAAAGAATTTACGAATGAATTGCAGGAGAAATTCCTGAAGGAATTCCTGGAGGAATTCGCGATGAAATTCCAAGATGAATCTCCAAAGAATTTCTTGGATGTTTCTCCGAAGGAATTTCAAGAGGAATCCCCGAAGGAATTCAAGGAGGAATCTCCAAAAGAATTCACAGAGGAATCTCCGAAGGAATTTTAGAAGGAATCCCCTAAAGAATTCCAGGAGGAACTTTGAAGGAATTACAGTAGAAATCCCAGAAGAAATTTCAGGAGCCTCGAAACAATTTCAGGAAGAATCATCGAAGAAATTTCAGGAGGAATATCCGAAGGAATTTCCAATGGAATTACAGAAGGAATCTCTGGAAGAGGAGACTCCGAAAGAATTCCTTCCTGGAAGAAACCCCCAAAGAATTTCAGGAAGAATCCCCGAAGAAACTCCAGGAGGAATACCCGAAAGAATTCCAATAAGAATTTCCAAAGGAATTCCAGGAGAAATCCCTGATAGAATTCCAGAAGGAATTGCAGGAGGAAATCTTGAAGGAATTCATGGAGGAATTCCCGATGAAATTCCATGAGGATCTCCGAAGAAATTCCAGGAGGAACCTCCGAAGAATTTCTAGGAGGTTTCTCCGAAGAAATTTCAGGAGGAATCCTCGAAGGAATCCAACGAGTAATCACCGAAGGAATTTTAGAAGGAATCTCCTAAAGAATTTCAGGCGGAACTTTAAGGAATTCCAGGTGGAATCCCCGAAGGAATTCGAAAAGGAATCCCTTAAGTAATTCCTAGAGGAATTCCAGGAGGAACCACCGGAGAAATTTCAAGAGAAATTTTCGAAAGAATTTCCAGAGGAATCCCCGAAAAAAAAATCAGAAGAAGGGATTCCAGGAGGAATCCCCGTAAGAATTCCAGAATGATATCTTGGAGGAGTCTTTGGAATAAATTCTGAGGGAATTCCTTTAGGAACTCCATGAGAGATCCTTCAAGGAATTTGTAGAGATATGCCTGTCCTAAAGAAATCCTTGAAGAAACTTCTAGATGAATCTTAGAAGGAACTCCTGGACTAATCTCTGAAGATCCCTTCTGGAAGTATTCCAAAAATCCAGGAAGTATCCTTGTATCATCCTGGAAGAATCTCTGAAGAAAATCCTGGACGACAAATTTCTGACGGAACTCCCGTAGGATTTCTTGAACTTCAGAAGGAACTCCTAGACTAATCTCTTAGAGACCTCCTTTAGGAATCCCTGAAGAAACTTAAAACAGTGTTACAGTTGAACTGTCATCCAACAATAAAGTGCGTTCGATAAACTAAAAAAAAAATGTTTCAAATTTTCAGAAATTCTTGGCACTGATACACTAGCCCAGCTAATCAAAAAAGGCCGTGAAAATTTTCCACCGAAATGAAAATTGATGCCATTAGTTCTGAATTGACAATCCCACGTCATTGCTACTAGGTTTCACTGGATGGATATTCAGTCATGATATACTAACTTACATAGAAAAGTTCCTTTTTCGAACTTCCATATCACTCCATCTTTGAAACAAATCCCGTTGAACCTCCGCAGAATATTCCAATCTGTTCTCTTCAGGACCAAATCCATCTTCCCCAATTTCTCCTCGCTCATCGCTTCCGACTCCGATGACGAGGATGACGATGAAACAAACGCGGCACTGTGGGTCCCGGCCAATAGGTACTACTCACAGCGAAAGAGCAACACCGACCGACCAACTGCTGCTCCGGTTCGGAGATCGTTCCAGCCATCAGAGGCCGCCGTGGGCGTTTCATCTTCTCCAATCCGGAATAAATCTTATGAAAAATGGACACGCTTCGACGAGGGGGAAGCCTTTTCTCTTCATCTCTCGTTCTCGGGTCCCCGTCGATTCCGGTCAACCGAAACGTGCGATGCTAACTTTTCCATCGCGCGCGCCCGGATCGGGTCGGGCTGCTAAACGGATGAATCTTTAAACAGAATTATTGATTTTCACTTAGGAGAGTTATAAATTAGCATCTTTGGCGAAGCGAGAGCAGTATTTTTGCGTTTCGCACCGTTTTAAATCACGGACAAACAATAGAAAGTGGTGCATGGATGCTTGGGGTGGGGAAGGACTTTGGGGGTGGGTAGGGGAACGTGCACGCGGGTAAAAATTATTGCCTGTTTATAATTTAGTATGTATTATCACTGAATGGTTCGTGACCGCTGTTTCGATTGCTCGTAAACCTTAATGGAGATTAAAATTGATTGTAGGGCAGATGGTCCTGTTTTAGGTACTTTTCGCTATAGACTCGCCACGCCACATCTCGTTCTACTTGGTCTACCCATCTTGTCCGCTGCGCTTCTCTTCTTTTTATACCAACCGGATCTATGGCAAACAACATTTTTTTCCGGTATTCTTGAAACATGCCCTGCCCATGGTGTCCTTCTAAGTTTCAAGATGATAAAAATATTTTTCAATTCATGACGATTTTTTAAGGTTTTGCATAGACAATGAGTTTCTAAACTTCAAATGTTAAATAAAAAGAAAATCGGGTTAAGCACTGTTCCTTTGAATTCCACTAAGAATCTGCATCCTTTGACAGATATGTATTTCGACCTCAACTGTAAGGTCGTCTTCAGTGTCTTGTACTTGACTCGACTCGAGTCTCTCTCGACCCGATTTTCTTTTTATTTACAGATATTCCCCTGACAAACCCAGGTTAATCATCATCTTCAAATGTTGTTTTCTCAATTTTACAGATGTGGTTGTTATGCGAGTGGGTCAGTTTAATCTATGCAACCATAATCTCGATAGTAACGACCTTCAGAGATGTTTTTTTTTTCTTTTCGGTGTCCACTAGGGTGGCAATCCATCAACGAAATTTTTCAAAAATTTGAAGCCACATGTTCTGACGATGATCAAAAAGGTATCTATGCAATAAGTAGAAATTTAGTGTTCACTAGTGATGTTGTTCGTGAAGTATTAAGAGTGAATGTTTTATTGCTAAGTGTGGATCGCTCGATTGCAGGTAAATAAAAATTAGTGCCTAACTCACAGTTCAATTCCAAATTCCAAAACCCTCGCACGTCCAATGAAAGTGCCATTCAAATCTACAGAACAGGGTCACCAACAACTTACACAATAATCATTTGCGACTCACTGAGCACGAACCCACACGCCCCGAAACCATTATTATCGTACCGCCCCTAATAACCGTCCGCAGAATTAGTGCTATACCTACACAACACATTGCCTTTGCTACCGCCACGGTGCTTAATCCCACAATAATAAACTTTGAATTGACCTGTTCCGGCAGTACACGGGACTCCGACCTGAGAAGTCCACAGCCGTTGCCGCCCGCCTGCCCGCCAGTCCGGCTGGTGCGAAGTGCCTATTCTGTGCCAATTTGCAAATATTTAGGAAGCAACACACTGAGAGTATCATTAGCAAACTTCACATGCATGTTTGCACCCGCCTGCCTTCCTCCTCCGCGACGTTGTCGCCGTAGCGTCGTGGGTCCAGGCCGCCTTCGGGACTACAGCCGCGTACCTACATGTCCCTCGCCTTATATCGGCAGCGCCTTTTGTTCCGAGCCATTCAAATCCACGGTGGTGGCGACGGACGACGGTGTGGTATGTATGTGCACTGCGCATAATCTTCTACGACAAAGCGCTCTGTCTTTTGAGACCAAAATAAAAAAAATCATACATGGTTCAGTTGCCGATATTATTATTATACACTGGAGAATTGAGCACTCGCTCTTTGCTGTGCTGCGTTCCATCCATATCCGTCGATATAACGGCGGATTTCGGCAAAAACATGTGGCCTGGATGATGATGACGATGATGGGGAATAACAACCGAATAAAAATATGGACAAGATTCACCACAATACGCGGGTAATACATACCGAGTTCGATCACTCAACAAACAGTCATAGGCATAGGTAGGTAGGGCATCATTGTCCCTTGCAAACAAGGTTGATGTTGATTCCCATACCTGGTATATCAGTAGGTCGGCTGCGGTGAGAAGGCCTTCGTCGAAGAACTGCAGAACCGTGGTGCAGTGGAACCGCAAAAGATCAATGAAGCGCCATCAAGAGCGCCTTCATCGCCACCGGCGAGAATAATTTGGTGAGCTACGCACCCGGAGGAAGCAGTGTATCACAGATGACATCTGGAGGAAGATAGAGGAGCGAAGAAACGCCAAAGCCGCGATAGAGTGAGCGAAAACATGAGGAGACAAAGCTGTAGCCTGTAGCGCTATTCGGCTCTCGAGTAAAACGCTTATGTATACGGGACAAAAAAACGTTTGTGGACTTCCTACCCCTAGCCGACGAAGGTGAGAAAGCCGCAAACACCGGCAACATCCGTCCCCGAGCAGAAGGGAATAGCAACAGCATAATAAAATGTGTTATTTTGGAAAAATAACTGAGTAGCGGAAAGAGTTATTTTCATGTTATTTACATAACATATCCTGTTATAAACTTGTCTGTCATAAACGGCAAAATAACAAATATTATAACAAAAAAATGTTCCTGGAAGACCTGTTTAATAACATGTTTTGTTAGTTTCAATAACAACTCAATAACAGCGAATTTTGAAAATATTTCAATAACAAGTTTTGATATGAATAAGTAATTGATAGCAATCTGAAAACAAAATTTGCTTTTTTTCTGTTGCGGATAGGAACTCCTCCAAAGTCCCATATGCATTCAATGTGAAACGCAACTATAGGATCTATTGTTAAAGGTTTCATTCTTAATTGGGACGCTATTGTTGTCGCAAGCGATTTCTTATCGAAAACAGAGAGAAACAATAGTTCTCGTTTATTTTCCAAACAACTTACGATGAAAAACTACCGTCGTTTTGAAACCCTTTATTAGGTGGTTCTTTGTTTATAAGATTAATTCACATTATTACGTCATTGATTGACACATTTATCCTAGATAATCTAAGTGGGCTCGATGCAGTGAAATCTATAAAAATAAAATGCCTAAAAATAATCAATGGAGTTCTTGATGACTTATTTTTTACATTTTTGTCGAAAATGTGTTGTTCGTCGTTGAATTCCACCAGTTGATCCAAAATGTTTCATAAAATGGCTAACACTCTATTACACACTCTATTTTCGTATTCATACCTAACTGAAACTGGGACAAAAATCAGGTAGGGAATCGCGCCACTTGGGCGGTGGCTTCTATATTCGTCTGTTTTCCACTATATACTCAGTCAAATTTGAACCAATTGACACAACTTTTGGAATGTGGTGAGATAGGTATAATATCTACCCGTGTACAACATTTCAAGTCAATTGATTCAAAATTGACTGAGTTATAGTGGAAAACAGACGAATATAGAAGCCACCGCCCAAGTGGCGCGATACCCTATACTTTTCAAAGTGCTTATAAAACAAAAGGCTGATAAGTTGGCACTGTAACGTAATATCAGTAAGAAGGGGAATTGATGACAAAATAATAAATAAAAAGAAAATCGCGTTAAGTACTGATCCTTTGAATTCCACTAAGAATTTGCATCCTTTGACAGATACGTATTTCGACCTCAACTGTAAGGTCGTCTTCAGTGTCTTGTACTTGACTAGACTTCAAGTACAAGACACTGAAGTCGCCCTTTACAGTTGAGGTCGAAATACGTATCTGTCAAAGGATGCAAATTCTTAGTAGAATTCAAAGGAATAGTACTTAACGCGATTTTTTTTATTTACAGATATTCCCCTAACAAGCCCAGGTTAATCATCATCGACAAAATAATATTTTCTCTTACAGTTCCTCACGGAATGCTGTGAACAACGAAAATCTCGAATGGTGTAGTTTTGATTGCAAAGCTAGTTATGTTGTAATATTATTGATCACATATTTGTGCTAGTCACAATGATACAATAATAACTGAAGTTGTGCTACAACAAAACATGTTATTGAAATGTAATTTAAAGAAAATATACCAAGAGCACCACCATAACAAAATAAGATTGCCCAACAGAACATGTCATGGAACGGTGATGATTTAATAAGTTAATAATAACAAACCGAGATATAAAAACAGGTTTTGTGATTCCGTTGTTATTATTTTGATATTTTCCTCTGCTCGGGTCTCCTTTGCGATGTTACCCGTCGCTTTAAGGGGACTAAAATGAACGCTACCATGCCCGTGAATAACAAGTCTGGACAGTTATTGACCGACCCGGCTGACCCGTAGAAACGCTGGTTCGAGCACTTTGGAAACCTGTTTCAAGCATCGGCTACGCCATCAACACCTCAGCATGATCCGCCAAGGGTTCGACGCATTACCCGTGTCCCGAAACTCCATCTGTGTAGGACATAGAAACAGCCATCCGTAGCATGAAATCGAACAGAGCCCCGGGGGTCGATCGCATATCAGCACAAAAGCACAATTATTATATGGGAATCCGCGACATTTCCGACTGACTGAATTCAAGGCGTCTTAGTTGAGGTATCCAAAATAGGGCGATAATTGGCGTCGCATTATGCGTTGCTGTGCATCGTTCTCAAAGTCCTCTGCAAAGTGATCCTCAACAGGAGAAAACTGACGCAACTCTTCGACAGCAGCAAGCAGGATACGACCGCCTCAATCACGAGAACATGTGGGAAGCCCTCAGGCGCAAAGCAAAGGTGTCCCTGAGAAAATCATCGGCCTCATTCATGCACAGTACGAGGCATTTTCGTGCAGAATACTGCACAACGGGGACTTGTCCGACCCCATCCGACCCTAGCCTGAACAACGAAATCAAGCAAGTCGACAGAAATTAGACCTCGCCACAGGTCAAAGCGATGGCGGGCAATCGCCCAGGATGGAGATCTTTCAATTCGGCCCTCTGCACCACCGTGGGTGCTCAGGACTGAAAGTAAGTAGTTAAAAATACACGCATTCTAAGAATAGTACAGGAGCCTCTTCTAGGATTCCTCAGGGAGATTCTTCCAGGGGTTTATTCAAGATTTCGTCAAAAGGTCCTTTGGAATCCTACCAGGAGGATTTTTTGAGATTCTTAAAGAGTTCTTTCAGTAGTGCTTTCCGGGATTTCGACAGCAGCTCTTCGTGGGATTCCTACAAATATTCCTTCCGGCATTTGTCTAGGAATTCCTCCGGGATTTTTCCAGAAGCTCCCAAATTCCTCCAGGTATTCTTTCTGATATTCTTCCATGCATTCGTTCTTAGTTCTACGTCTATTGTCGTATTTTCTGAGATTCTTCCGGTTCCGTTTGGAATGTCTCCAAAGTTTTTTTTTATGGGATTCTTACAAATAATTTCTGGAGAAATGTTATTACTGTAGGAATTATTGGAAGAATTCAGAATGAATTTGTTTAGAAATTATATGGAACTCCAGTTATAATTTAATAAGAAACTTATGGTCAGCTCAGCGCTTGAAAATTGAAGCGTTTTACCTCAGACGAATCAAAATTGGCTCTTCTTTGACTGGCGCTTTTCAACCCAAAGCGGTAGCAATATGCCTTCATTGGCTAACATGCTTCAGAAGCAAGTGGGTGCGGGAACAATAAAAAATATGAGTGAGAGTGAGGGACGGCGATTCAGCGCCGTGCGGCTCTCTGAATCTCTCTCTTCGCTGGTGTATACGGCAATGAATATACTTGATTTTTATCTCGTTATTACAGTGCAAATGACGTGAATTCTAATTATATCGATTATAATAGTCACGTCCATCATTCTCTTACGGATAAATGGATTACAAGTTTTGAGCAAAAAATAAATCCACTGAATCATTTACGCATCTTCAGCCTCACCGCAGCAAGCGAGAAATGCTTCACCAGCCAACCGATCGATGAGGAATAGTGGTCGCGGTTGGTTCGGTTTCTCTTTGCTCCCTGTGCGTGTTCGTACGTAGTGATGGTTGGCGCTGATGACTGATTGTATCATTCATATTCACTCAATTTCAAGCACTGCTTATGGTAGAATTCCATGCGGATCTCCTGGAATAATTTCGAATGGATCCCAATACAGGTCGGACTCGATTATCCGGAGTATTGATTTTTATTTCACTCCGGATAATCGAATTCTCCGGATAATCGAATCACGAAAAAATATATTAAATTTAAATTTAAAAACGTATGGAAAAGTATGTGTTTTTGTTATTTTATGTGCATGAAGCAGTGACGTAGCCAGAAATTTGAATTTGGGGACGTCTATAAATTACGTAACAATTTTTTTTTTTCTTTCCTCCTAGTCATACTGCTTCAATGAGACCCCTGAAGTTTTTGTATTGGTCATCACATTATGTTAAATTCCCCCTCTCCTCATAAAGCGTGACGTAAGTTATAGGCGTACCTTTAAAATATTGTATACAGTGGGACCTTGATTGTATTTTAGGCTGACAATATGGGTATAGTTTTTTTTTTAGAATTTCGAACTCCATAAAAATGGTTCTGATTCTATCAAAGGAAACAAAACAGTTAAAGGGGGATGGTGAAGGGGTGTGGTTTATGTTATATTTGTTAGTTTTGATGAACGATAAAAAAAGTAATGAATAAGGCTGTGGCATTAGAAATGTACTTATGCTGTTTATAGTGGAACAATTTGATCTTCTAACTTTTGTTCGCATGATATGCCTACTGCAACACAGTCTTCCCGGAGCTTATAGTAATTGGCTTCTTTAACGATGTTAACGATCACAATCTCGCTAAAGGAATCCTTGTAGAAATCTTTAATGAAATTCTTTGATTTGCCCATGTAAAAATCACTGGAGGAATCCTTAGAGAAGTTTGAAAGAAGTTTCTGAATCACCATGGAAATTACTGTAATTCATAGAAGATATGTGTAAAAAATTATTGAAAAATTTCCTCTGTGGATCCATGAACAATATCCTGAAGGTCTATACCCGAGCAGGAACGAATTAGATATCATACCAAGACAAGGCATTGAGTCATCGACAAACATACCTCAACGAATTATTGGTTTGGTATTGAGGACTGCTTGAGGTATTATTGAATTATTGAACACGCGCCATTTATTGTTTTAGGTTTTTCATACCTCAGTTTAATATTCTACACCTATTCTCTCCTGCTCGGATATCTGGGAGTTCCTGGAGAAATCCCTAAAAATATCCTGAGGAATATCTGGATACGAGTTTCTGCAGAAATTCAAGGAAAAGGAGCTCCTAGAATAATCCTTGGGGAAATTCCAGCAGGGCTTTTGGGACTTCCTCCCTAAAGGACTTCTTATGCGCCACCAACAGAAAGTTCTGGAGGAAATATTAGCAAAATCCTTGGAGAAATCTTTCGAAGAGTCGCAATAAAAATTTAAATTTATAGAGGAAACCCTGGCGGTATTGTAGATAAAGGAAGGTAAGGAAGAATCTGCAGCATTAATTCCTGAAGAAATCCCAGGCGGACTGAAGGAATCCATATATAATTCTTGGAGGAATACCAATTGATATTAAGAGGAATTCATCTTATTTGAATGCTTCCTTTTGCTGGAAGTCTGTATTGGGAATTCATCAAAGATTTTTTCTTGGAGAATTTTCTAGAGGAGGAAATTCTAGAGGAATCCCAGCAGTAATATCCGAAGGAATCTCTACAGGCATTGTTTGGGAAATTCCTGGATTGGCGTCTGTTTTCAAAGGATACCGTTAATTTTTGAAAACAGTCGCAAATTGAGCATTTTTTTTTCGCTGAAACGAAATTTTAAATTGTTTGACCCTTTTCAAATATAACGGAAGATTTGTTTGTTACGTAATTTGTATATGATTCCAAAATATATCAACTGATATGAAGATTGATTGTAAAATGGTATGCCGAACGTAAAACACTTTTTCTTGTTAAAAAAATTAACACAATCGGATCAGAAAACCGACAATACCTGGAGAAAACGCAATCGAGGCCTCCCAAAATCGGGTCAGCACAATATTATAATATTGAACGATTTCGAATTTCTGCATTAAAATATTAAAAAAAATCTCAATAAAAAATACTCCGGATAATCGAGTCTAAAATTCCGGGTAATCGAGTCTCCGGATAATCGAGTCCGACCTGTAATAATATCTTCTAGAAGGATTTGGTAATAATCTCTGGCAGGATTCCCATTGAGAACATCAGTGAGAATCCCAAAATGAACTCTTGGAATCTGCATGAATTACATATAAGGAACTTCTAAAGCAAAACTGGAAGTGATTGAAGGAACTCCGGTAGGAATTCCTAGAGGAAAGTAAGATGAAGTTTAGAGAGGAGCTCTGTTCGGTATTCTTAAAGTAATCTCAAATGAAACTCCTGTAAAAATTTTGAACGAATATCAGAAGAAACTGCCGAAGCAATAAAAAATGTGGAGAAATTACGGAAGGAACTTCTGGAGAAATTCTGGAAAAAAATCCTGGGTGAAACTTCTGGATGGCTCCCCTGTTGAAGTATCAGAAAAATTTCCAGCAATAATTGTAGAAGAAAATGGCGAAAGAGCTCTTGTATTTACAAAATTGGCCATAATAGTAGAAAGCTTACTTACCTTACCTTACTTACCTTACCGGTCAGGCTAAGGCCGGGGTGGCCTCTGCTGTACATAGTAGCCGCCTCCATTCCACTCGGTCCATGGATGTTTGTCCAGTTCCGCACTCTGCGTAGGGTAAGCAGATCGTCCTCCACTTGGTCGACCCACCTAGCTCGCTGCGCTCCACGTCTTCTTGTACCGGTCGGATGACTCTCGAGAACCATTTTAGTCGGGTTGCTATCCGACATCCTGATGGCGTGACCCGCCCACCGTAGCCTCCCGGTTTTCGCGGTGTGGACGATGCGATGGTTGGTTCTCTCAGCAGCTGATGCAGCTCGTGGTTCATTCGCCTTCTCCAAGTCCCGTCTTCCATCTGCACTCCGCCGTAGATGGTACGCAACACCTTCCGTTCGAAAACTCCAAGGGCGCGTTGGTCCTCTGCACGTAGGGTCCATGTTACGTGCCCATAGAGGACGACCGGTCTAATCAACGATTTGTAGAACACGAAGTCTTACGGCGAACTTTATTCGATCGTAGAGTTCTGCGGAGTCCAAAGTAGGTACGATTTCCTGCCACAATGCGCCTCTGAATTTCTCTGCTGGTGTCGTTGTCGTCGGTCACCAGTGAGCCCAAGTACACGAATTCTTCAACCGCCTCGATTTCATCACCGTCGATATGAATTCGGGTTGGCGGGCGCGGTGATTCCTCCCTGGAGCCCTTTGCCATCATGTACTTTGTCTTCGACACATTAATGATCAATCCGATTCGCCTGGCTTCACTCTTTAGTCGCATGTACGTTTCCGCCATCGTCTCAAATTTACGAGCAATAATATCAATATCATCGGCGAAACCAAGTAGTTGAACGGACTTCGTGAAAATCGTCCCACTCGTGTTTATCCCCGCTCTTCTTATTACACCCTCCAAAGCAATGTTGAACAGCAAGCACGAAACCGTAACCCTCTGCGAGATTCGAAGGGACTCGAGAGTGTCCCTGATACTCGAACTACGCACATCACTCGATCCACCGTCGCCTTGATCAACCGTATCAGTTAATCCGGGAATCCGTATTCGTGCATAATCTGCCATAGCTGTTCTCGATCGATTGTATCATACGCCGATTTGAAATCAATGAACAAGTAATGTGTGGGCACGTTGTATTCGCGGCATTTCTGCAACACCTGGCGGATGGCGAACATCTGGTCCGTTGTAGCGCGTTTACCCATAAATTGAGCCTGATATTGCCCCACGAACTCTCTTGCAATCGGTGATAGACGGCGGCATAAAATTTGAGAGAGTATCTTGTAGGCAGCGCTCAGTAGTGTGATCGCGCGATAGTTCCCGCAATCCAACTGGTCGCCCTTTTTGTAGATCGGACACACGATACCTTCCATCCATTCCTCCGGTAATACTTCCTCCTCCCAAATCTTGGTAATGCCCCAGTGTAGTGCTCTCACCCGTGCTTCTCCACCGTATTTTAGAAGCTCGCTTGGTAGTTGATCTGCTCCAGCGGCTTTGTTGTTTTTCAACCGGCCAACCGCCTCCTCAATCTCTTGAAGGTCAGGGGCCGGAAGCCACGCTGCAGACACAGAGATTGCTTTCCGAGAGCCCAATAACAAAAAGTGGTTGGACATCAGCCGACACATTACACGAATGAAATCACGGCCTAAATCCAACCCTTTGAACCATGGCTTCTTCGATACCTGCGGAATGATGGAATGCAACCATCTACTCATCTCTCCATCTCTCCATTTGTGTTGCCAGCTGATCAAGGTCTCCTGACGGGCTAATGCAAAAAAATTCGTCGAAAGCAATTTGACGCTCGTAAATATCGCCTTCGCTAGCGCCCACTTTAGCCAGAGAGTCCGCTTTCTCATTACCCGGAATTAAGCAATGTGAAAGGACCCAAGCTATGGTGATGGTGTATGAGCGTTTGGACAAAGCACTCAAGACTTGGCGAATTCCATTCAGGAAGTACGCTGAGTGCTTCATCAGTTTCATTGACCGAACAGCCTCCAGAGAACTTAGGCATGGTACACTAATTACGTAACGCAAAAATTGACCTTTTCAGACCCCCTCCCTCTCCCCATGTAACGCTTTTTGTATGAAAAACCAAAAACAATTGTATGGATCGTAACGCTAAGCTAGACTCCCCCCCTCCCCCTATAGCGTTTTGTAATTTGTGTACGATGCCTTATGTCGAATTCGTTTTTGATTCAGTTCCAACCTGGGTTGGAACTGGATCAGATCACAGTTGCAAAATCAACCCAACTCAGGTTCGCTTGCACTGAAATTGGTTTGACGTTTGTTTGTTTTCACATTTTTACCGATCCAGTTCCAACCCAGGTTCAAAAACGAATTCGACATTAGACTGTCGGTAAAAATGAAGTAGTGCTCAGGTGTGAGAGTGCGAATGTACTCTAAGGTGTAATATATAGCCGCTAGCTCAGCAATGTATACCGAGCATGGCTTTTGAAGCATGAGGTGGCGCTATGAAATTCGTTGTAGACACCGAAACCAGTCGATTCATCGGTTTTCGAACCATATGTGAAGAACTGTCTGTCCCCGCTAACATGCCCGAACTTACTTGCAAAAATTTGTGGAATACACACGGAACGAAAAGATTCTGGTATTTCGGTGATCTCATCCTTCATGGACAGATCAAAATCCACAGAGGAATTGTCGAAGTCTGAGAAGTTGTCACGATTGGTGTTAACCGGAGATGGGCTTACCTCCAACGTCATGTACCAGTAGTACACACTCATAAAACGAGTTTGAGGGTTCTGTTCAAGCAGCTTTTCGAAGTTTTCAATGACCAATGGATTCACAACCTCGCATCGGATGAGTTCACAAATTTGTCTCACAAAAATCTCTCATGACTTTTATTAAAAATTCGACTAATAAGGCCCCC
Organism: Aedes albopictus; assembly: GCF_035046485.1. Lineage (NCBI taxonomy): Eukaryota > Metazoa > Arthropoda > Insecta > Diptera > Culicidae > Aedes > Aedes albopictus. Next base: position 110,784,926 of record NC_085138.1, on the reverse strand, counting down.
TTTAAAAATTTTTGGCTGGAATTAGCATTTTGAGGGGACAAAGAAAATATTTATCAAAATATCGGGCTTTGGTGAAATTTTTTTACCAAATCCGATGAGTTTTTATTATTTTTCAGATAAAATGCTTTATTATTCTTATCCCGCTCTTCGACCTGTCAAAAAGTGGTGGGACAAAAAGTGAAATAAATATTTGTAATGGCCAAATTTCTTCAGAAAATTTCCAGATTTTCCTCCAGCGATTTTTTAACAAATTTCTCCAAGGATTACTTTGAAATAACTTCCTCAGATTTTTCGATCATTAATTCTTTCATGAACCCTTGCTGCAATTCTTTTATAAAATCTGAATATCCTCCAGAAATTTTTCCAAGAATACCTTAAGAAAGTCTTGCACGGATAACTTCCAAAAATGTTGCATGGATTCCTGAAGAAAATTCTTCAAAATTTCCATCCAAAAATTCTTGAATTCATCTACGAATTTCTTCAGATTTTTTTTTTCATAGAGATTCCTCCAGAAATTTTGAAGCATTCATCTAGAAAACCTTCCATGAAGTTTCTCAAAAATATTCCAAGGATTTTTTTAAGAAAATGATTCACGAATGTATTGAGATTTAGAGAACTTCTTCAAAGTTTTCTCTGAAGCTTTCTAAAGAATTTTCTCCAAGGATTGTTTAGGAAACTCTACGAGAGATTATTAATGAAATTCCCAAGATTTCTTCACATTTCTCTTCTAGAAAAAGCTCCAAGGATTTCTAAGGAGAGTCTTAGAAAATCCTCCAAGGATTCTTTCAGCTTTTTTCTTCAGATTCTTATAAGGTTTCTTTAGGGAAGGGGTCGAAGACATTCTTGCAAAGTTTTTTCCTTGGATTTCTCCAGAAAATCATTAAAAAATTGTTTAGGATTTTTTTGGGATTTCTCCAGCATTTTTTTGCAAAAATTTTTAAAGAAGCTAAGTCAGGTGTTCCACCAGGGGGTTCAAAGTTTTTCTTCAGATTTTCTTTCTGCAATTTCTTCAGAAAATCTATCTATGGATTCTTAAAATATTCCTGTTTTTTCAGATTTTTTTTTCAGGAATTCATTTAGAATTTTCTTCAGATTTTTTTTTAAAATCCCTTTTGAAATTTCTTCGGCGATACTTTCGGAAATATATTTAGAGACTTATTCAATATTTATAGAATTACTTCATAAGTTTTAGCTGGGATTTCTTCAAAAGTTGTTCCATGGATTATTTCAGAAGTTTTTTCAGCAGTTCCTTCAGGATTTACTCATGCGGTTCCTTCAGAGATTCCTCCAGAAATTCATCCATGGGAACGCACCAGTGAAGGGGCGCTGAAATCGGCGAACCTTGACAAACTAACTCTGATGTTTACCATGTCAGCACTGGAAATAATTTATCACGCATCTTGTCAGTAATTTGCTAGAGCATTGCAATGACCTTTTTATAGAATTTGCTACAAACTTTAGAGTTCAATTCAATCAGCTAAGTCTGCGTTGCTTTTTAGCACGGGTTGGGTTTTTGCTATAACTCAGCCAATTTTGAATCGATTCTCATAAAATTTTGTAGGCACGATTAGTACTATCCGTCTACAAACAATCAGGTCAATTAGTTTAAAATTGAATAAGTTACAGCCAAAATACGACCCGTGAAAAAAAAAATGTGTATGGATATGAAGTGCTTCACGTGTCAAAAGGCTGAACGCCCCTGCATTAAAATGTACATAAAATCGAGGGTCGACTAAATCGAGATATACTTGTAATCATAAAATTTCACCGACCCACCGACGTTTTCGATATTTAGATTGTTTCGTTATTTTCTAACGCCTAAATATATGCACGGCATATCCCAATGCGCATATTAATAGAGTTTGCTAACGTTTATTCACCTTTCTCTTTCAAACATGCAGGCGGAATAGAATTTGTTGTCATCAGGAAAGGTTTCCCGATGAAAACAAATCCTATCCCGCCAGCATGCTTGAAAGAGAGAGGTGAATAAACGTCAGCAAGCTCTATTGAACACCCCAAGTTCTCCATATTCTTCGGTCATAAACTGTGAAGTCCCGTTTCAATATGTTTGAAAAATTGTTGCACTATTTCACATTTTTGGTCCCAAACCCCTGTTCTTTTTTTTTCTTATCTCATAACAAGAACTAGTGTTGAACGGTGTTATTTATGAAAACGGAAATAGCTTTTTCAAGTTTTATTAGTCATGGAAACTATACTGCGTGTCATAAATTCGTAAATAAATTTCAGCTATGCTTCACATTGTACTACTTTCGTGTATTTACTATAATAAAGACACCTAACCTAGCTTCCTATTTTTTTATTATTTATAAAAACGGAAATAAAAACTTTGTCAAGTTTTATTAGTCATGGAAACTATACTTCGTGTCATGAATTTTAGTCATGTTATCATGACGTGTTCAGTTTCATCATTTGACAGTTAAGTCATGAATCTTACACGTGGTCTTGGCCCCTTGACACGCCCCTAGTAGATTCAGTTAGCACTCAAAACATCCGTATCGCTGAACAAGAATATGCATACGGCTGGAGCTATTTATGAGAACTAGGAAGAGGAAATCCACGACGAGTCCCGAAGAAGAGACCTGGTTTATTAGCAAGTCCCGAACGAGGGTGGCGTGGTTCTACCCCATTACCCCGAATGCCACTACCCCGAACGCCATCACCCCGAACGCCACTACCCCGAAAGCCATTACCCCGAATAGGCCATTACCCCGAAAGCCGTTACCCCGAATGGGCCATTACCCCGAACGCCACTACCCCGAATGGGCCACTACCCCGAACGCCATTACCCCGAAAGCATATTTTTAGATGGGTTATTCTGCTGATGGGTATTTTATATTTTTATTAATTTATTAACATTACTGACATCTTTAATACCAGAAGATATCATTGTAAAGAATAACCTTAAAACAAAATAATGGAATAATACGTATTAGAGATGATCTTGTATGAAATAGAGCTGTCAGCAAAGGTCCTTCAAATACTGGCTATCGATATTGGCTCATTAGGCTGAAAAGACATTTGGCCAAAGTATCACTAATAAGTCTAATGATCATTAGGCGAGATCGAATAATACAAATTGCAAAATAGGCCCGGAAAGAACATTTTATAGTTAGAAAAACAAAAAATCCTTTAAGGAGGAATAGACGATAGAGGACGAGGAATAGAAACTCAATAACAGTGTAACTTAAAAAAAATATCTTAAATGTGAAAAAAATGTGATTGATAGGTTGGCCGTCAATAAGGTCTGCAAGGATATAACTAGAAAGAACAGCATATAAATTAAAGAAGGGCAAATCTCCTATGGGAACATTCATAAACTACGTAGACCGAATTTTGGTCACCTGGGTCCTCTCCCCCTCCTCATCGTAGAATTTTAAAAGACAATTACACCGTCTTCGGCCAGAGGCCGCACAGGCTGTACATTACTAACATTAGACAATGGACAACACGTATAACACTCAGTGTCCCGGTGGAGTACAGTGACCCCATACCGATGAATCACCTTAATTTTTGTACACTATTTATGAATCACCATGTTGACCAAATGGAGTGATCCATAAACTGTGGTCATTTTTGCCGATTCATAAATTTTGGGGTCACTGTATTTTCTGTTTTGACGAAAAGTTTTCCTCGACCGTAGCGGGAATCGAACCCACACTCCGAGGCATGCGAGATACCTAAACGACTAACGCCGCTAACCGCTCGGCCACGAAGTCCACGATTTGTTCATACAAAAATTTGTAAATTTGTATAGAGCCTAGAATTTGGATAGACCCTCTCCTACTTACATAGTTTATGCACGGCCCCTATACTTAAATCTGCAAAGGGCAACATGGCAACCAAACAACTCTGTAACAATATAAGTCGAAAGAACAGCCCAACTTTAAAAGAAGGAAAAACACCAGATGGAATTAATAGAGATATGTTGCCAATCAACCCGGTAACGACGTAACTAGAAAGAACAGCCTATAAATTAAAGAAGGGCAAATCTCATACACAGTAAGCAGCTTTCACTCCCAGTAAACTATATAAGTGCAGCTAGAAGAACAGCCTTTCATGAAAAGAAAAGTTACAGTTTAGTCGCCAGAAAAAAAAATAGTTAATTTGGTCCAACAATGCTGGATCTACCTTGCTAAGTGAACTGAACTGAATATCTAAAATCCAGTCCAGTACTACAATCTTGAAAAAAAATATTCAGAAAACAATTTTAGGGCTTGATGTTCTGGAAACTCAAAAGAAAATCAAAAGAAATCTAGTTGCCAGTTTGGCCGCAAGTCAATTCTGAAAAATTTTACTTGAAAGAACAACCTATTATTCAAAGAAGAACAAATCCGCTATGGAGTTAGTTATTCGTCTGCAAATAAACTACGTAACACCATAGACTAATTTCAAGACCTCGATGTACCAAAGAAAACCATTAAATTTTCTGTGTCCAGTCCGGTACCCAATAAATATTCATTACCGTGTAATTTTTCCGTGTAAATTGCCTTTTGTGTGAATTATATTTAGCGTGTTACACCGATCTGACAGCTCTGACAGTAAGGTACTAAACATAAATTACGTAAAGTGGGTACCGAGGATTGCTCACAATCTGCGAACTTGACTGCGGAAAAAATCGCGACCATGACACCGCTGGTAACACTCAAACTCGAAAGAGCAGCATCTGATGAAAAAAAGGAAACATTTGTATAAAGAAACTAACAGTTTGGCTACCAAACAACTCTGCAATAGTTCACGGTTGGAAACTGCAAACTCAAAAGAACAGCCTATTTTTAAAAGAAGGCAAATATTGGAAGAAGTGTAGTTTGATAACCAGCACAATCGTTTGCCACCAGTTTACAATCGTGCTTGAGGCCAACCAACTTTTAAAAGAAGGGAAAATGTCAGTTTCAAATACTTGTAGATTTAAAGCCATAGCTATACGTTCAAAAGAGCAGCTAGTTTAAAATATTGAAAATTTGTCTTTACTTGTCTTCTTAATTTCATTGCGTTTGCTGCTTTCGTTTTCACGAACCTTACTTTTGCATGAAGCACAATATACGGAAACCTAAGGGAAACGGAACATATCTTAAACAATGTGCTCCCATTGTCATGCTATCTACAACGAAGTAAATAAGAGCTATTTGATTTGTGTTTTATTTTTATATTTTTTTTACTCGTTACAAAAAGAAAACGGAAAAAATCGATACCTAAATCGTCTGTTTAAGAATAGAATTAACATAGGAACATAGGATGGAGAAGAGTATTCATACCTACACTAGTTACTGATTACCCTTTTCTAACTTATAACCACCTTTCTTCTTCTTTCTTCTTCTTTTTATGGCTCTACGTCCCCACTGGGACTTGGCCTGCCTCGCTTCTACTTAGTGTTCTTTGAGCACTTCCACAGTTATTAATTGAAGGGCTTTCTTTGCCTGCCATTGCATGAATTTGTATATTGTGAGGCAAGTACAATGATACACTATGCCCAGGGAGTCGAGAAAATTTCCCCGACCGGAACGGGAATCGAACCCGCCGTCTCCGGATTGGTGATCCATAGCCTTAACCACTAGGCTAACTGGAGACCTCTTCAACCACCTTTATCAACTTCTAATCGGTCACCACTTTTTTGGTGATCTCCTGAACGATTCGGGGTAATGGCCCTTTCGGGGTAGTGGCTTTCGGGGTGATGGCTTTCGGGGAAATGGCTTTCGGGGTAATGACCCATTCGGGGTAATGGCTTTCGGGGTAGTGGCCTATTCGGGGTAATGGCATTCGGGGTAGTGGCGTTCGGGGTAATGGCGTTCGGGGTAATGGGGTGGAGCCGGGTGGCGTACGTTGCCTTTATTTTTTTTACGGCGCTCACTACTGGTGCCTCGCTTATAGTGTGCATTGTCGTTTTCGGTGTCAAATGTCGATTGAGCTAAAGAGCAATCGGGATGAATAATTTATTTGCGCTGCGGACGCGCGCGTGCAAAAGAAAGACTGTGCGCGAGATGACGACTACGCGTCATCATCGGTGCACTGTGGTCCAAGGGTGGTTTTAAACACAGGAAACTAATTCATACACTCAACTGCTTCATGTTTGACGGGGCTAGAAGGGGGCTGTGGTCCTTCGATCACTGTTTGGTGGCCACTACTGTTATTAAAAAAATAAAACTTGAAAGGCTTTCTAAAATAGATATGAGGGGCCCAGATTAAAAGGGGTGTAAGTGACCATTTTGTCGATTTTGAACTGAGCATATAATAAAATTCTTCAGATTTCAAGCTTTCAGGAACTTTTTAAAGACTGTTTCCACGGTGATTGAAAAAAAATACAATAAATCAGAGAAAATTGGGTTGATTTTGAAACTCCATACATTTTGTATGGGATGAAAAATTGGTCAAAAACTTTAGTCCTCATTTACTCGAAAGTTGGTTTTTTTCACTTACACCCCTTTGCTTCTAACTTTTTTTTCTCATCTGTATTAACGAGATTTTCAGCCCTAGGCTAGTTAATCTCGGGACCCGAAGGAAGAACTCACATTTTGCGAGTTTTTCGGAAGTGGGATTCGATCCCAGGTCCTCGGCGTGATAATCAAGTGTCACACCGCTCCACATTGCTTCTAACCCCCTCATATGTTTATTGCAAAAATGTTAAAAATTGCTTGGCGACAACAAGGAATGAATGACAAATCTTGGTCCTTCGGCGTTGGAATTTTAAAATTCTTAATAAATTGGTGTTACTGTTTTATATGTTTGAGGGAGAAAGAACGATAGAACAAAATGAGGGAATATGAAATTTTGTACTGTTTGCATGTAAATCCATTATTTTTTTTAATAACTTCGATTCGATTTTTTGTGTTTTTGTTTTACACTTCCATCTTTTGTCCTTTGTTGACCTTTTCTTCCCTTAGTCATAGTTTCGAATTTTGGTCATCATTTTTCCCCCCAGTGAACCACCGTGCGTTACCGCGATGGTGGTACGCTATTGTGCAGGAAGGATGAGGTTGATGAGGCGCGAAGGTGAAACCAAAGCGATGAGGAGGCGCGAAAAGCGAAGAAGAAGGTCCCAGGGCAAGCGCAAACAGACAATTAAGCCCGCTATTGAATAAGTGAAAGATTAACTTTTGGCGGACGTGAGAAAATGGTTTTCGCTGTGAAACGATCGATTTGAAACGGTTGGGGCCGCCGGTGAATGGATCCGGACGGAGGAGAACGGGGTCATCGCGTCGTCGTCGTTAGTTGGTCGGCCGTTTGTGCGCCGTGTTGCTTGGCTGCTCTGCTGCCGAGATTGGAAAGGTGTTAGATGTGCGCCGTGAACAGATGGCGTCCGGGGAGTACGTGATGATGGGTTGATTCGATTTTTATTGATAATGGATTTTGTTCAGGGGGTTAGTGGAATAGATGGACGGGGTGAACGGATCTTGACCCCGTATCATATGGGTCTCGGGTTTTGCATATTTTATGCCCGGGATGGAAGGTCAAAACGTTTCTCGAACTAGGGATGACCCCGTAAAGTATGGGCCTGTGGGGCGGGATGAAACAGCCAACAGCAGTGACATAATCGAGAATTGAACCCTGGGGCGTCGTATTGGGAACTCTGTAGGCGTCGTCGCCCGGGCAGAACAAAATGAGTTGACGATTTCAGAAAGCTCTTTTGAAGACTGAAAAACGATGTCAAAGAATGTGCAAATTGAATACAGGATTAATGAAGTGCTTTGCACATTGCTGAAGCACGGTATAAAACAGCGCGATATTTCTCTGTAAGAAACGAAAAGAACAGCTCTAAAACTCTTGATTGTTGCGACTATTAGATGGTAATTTTTGCATAATATTAACCTTCACGAGCTCGACCTCCGACAATATCTCTAGAATTGTTCCGGATATTGCATAGCCACTTGAGTATAATAAACTAGCACCAATTTGAGGGTGACTTGAAAAAAATCGGATGAAAATTGACGAAATGCCAGCATTTTGTAAATTAGTTGTCAGGGATCGGGAACGTGAAGCTTAATAAAATGTGCACATTTTTAAATCTATTGAAAACACAATTCATGCAGTGGGGTCTCCAGTTAACCTAGTGGTTAAGGCTTTGGATCGCCACTTCGGAGACGGCGGGTTCGATTCTCGTTCCGGTCAGGAAAATTTTCTCGACTCCCTGTATCAATGGAATTGCTTCAAAGAACACTAAATATAAGAGAGGCAGACCAAGTCACAGTGGGAACGTAGAGCCATAGAGAAAAAGAACAATTCAAGCAGAATCGATTTCAACGGATTATAGCTTTGAAGTAACAATAGAATCAGGAAGTCTCCCCCTCAAAATGCTACGTTTTTTTATGGATGGTATCTGATTAATTTAAAGAATCTGATCTGTAATATAGTTATATAGTACCATTTATTAAATTTCATTTCTATTTTTTCTGTTCATTGCAGGTATGTCGTGCATCCTTGGATTCTCAATTCGATAAGCGTAAGTTAACATGCTCTCGCCTTCAGTATCGTGTGGTAGTTATTGTTCATTAAATTTCTCTTCGAATTTGAAATACTTTTCGTATGGTTTGATGCAAAACGATCAAGAGTTGCCTCTAAAAATGCATATCATTAAACCGAAGGACATAAGAACCGTAAAACGGGGCATCATCGATCGGCTGGGTAATTTTGATTACCTCGATCCTTCTTATGGAATGTTTAGGCGAACACTTTTCTTATTACTAACGCTTTGTATTTTAAAGAAGCGAGAACTCTCAACTGGAAATTTACGGTTTTGCATATATGAAATGGAAGGATAGACTTGTTTGCGTTGAAAATCCCTACACTGAAATTATACATAGTTTCATTGTACGAAATCGCTCGTCCAGTTTGCAAATGCCATTCTTGTTTTTCATTGTTCAACGAAAAGATGTGTAATGTGCTTGAAATCGTTTCGTAAGAATCACTCCGACACAAATGAAAACGCTTCGGATCGATATAAATCATGCTAAAAAAATAGCACACTTATATCAGCTCTTATCAGCTTGGTTTTCACAGGCTCCGAACACGTATCTTCTGATCGATACCTATCGCTTGTTGAAACCATTCAGAAACAACCTACGCATGATTAGTGAAAAAATCTCTTGACATTTGTATATTTGTATACAACTCAATTTGTACTGTTTCAGCATTGTGGTACGAATGGACCGTACATTATACGCAAATTGCTTTTAATTTACGAGAACCGATTTTACGAAACATATTTGATTAGGCTTCACGAAAAAATAAGTCATTTATACTCGTCTAGGAGTACCAACAAGGAATTCTCCAGCAATTCCATCTAGGATTTCGGCAAGACCTCCATTTGCGATTTAGATCCAGCAGATCCATCTGGGAATCCTTCAGAAGCTTCATCTGAAATTACTCTGGGAGATCCACCTATGTTTTCTCAAGTTTTTCCATGTGGGATTTCTCCAGCAGTTACTTCTTGGATTTATGGCATAAATATCCCAAATGGAAGATAACGTGCCGGCTTTCTGAAGTAGTTACTTCTGGTATTTCTCCTTGAGCTTTACGTAGAATTGCTCCAAGAATTACATGTATGATGCCATCAGAATTTATACCAGTAAACTACTTGAAGTTCTTTCAGTTGTTCTAGCTATAATTTGTCCGGGAGTTTCATCTGACTTTTCTCCAGGACTGTCACCTGAGGTTTCGCCAGAAATTCAATCAAAGATTTTCAGGTGTTATATCTATGACGCCTACTGGAGTTTCGCCTGGTATTCCTTCAGCAGTTTCACCGGAAATTTTTTTTTCAGGAGATCCGAGTTCTACCTAGGATTCCTTCAAGAGTTTAACATAGAATTCGTCCAATCAATCAGGATCCGGCCCGCGTGGACATCTTTTGCGGCCCGCAGTACGAATGAAGAAAAAATTATAGAACTCGGCCCGAGGAAATTCAAGTTAAATGTGTTTTAAACAACTAATTTGATGTTTTCAGAGTGTTTCAATTTACAATTACGAGGAAGCATGCCAGTTTGAAAGATTTGTGAACTTTTTAGAACTGCTGCTTACTTTGTAAAATAAATAAATAAAAACAGTTCAACAAGAGTAATTTTAGAAATCGATCGGTTTCTCAAGAATTCGAATATTTTATTTTTGTCGTTGGATTTCAGCAAGCTCTGATACAAAATAGAATCATTACTATGATCCAGCAAACTGAGGCCAATGAAACCAGGAGATATATTCATGAAGATGATGAATCAACTGTGTTAGAAGGCACCAGGAGTGATGCTTGCATTCTGGGCGATCAAATTATTACTGAACAAAAGGTTGAATTGGCAATTGATTCCTTTGAACCCTTCAAAGCGCCGGGTAGGGATGGATTTTTTCCTGTAAGGGTAAAGAAATCTTAACACCTATTCTAACCAAGTTGTTCCGATTAAGCTTATCACTAAGCCATATCCCTACAGCTTGAAGAGAAGTGCGAGTCACTTTTATCCCAAAGGCAAATAAGAAGGATAAATCATCACCAAAATCCTTCAGACCCATAAGTTTATCGTCCATTATGTTGAAAATAATGGAAAAAATACTAGGCGAGTATATCAAATCATCATATTTAACAAAAAGCCCTCTGAGCCAAAATCAATTTGCATATCAAGAGGGCAAATCTTCGGTAACAGCACTTCATAAGGACTGTTCATTTTATAAAGACACCTTATTTGTGTGATATCTGTTTTATTTTCCAATAAAATCATTATCGGTTTTTTGCATAAATTTCCATAGCTATTCTACAGTGTGGGAAAAATATAACATTATACAAATTGTCCTTAGTTATGTAACTGAAGCGGTTTTCGTTAAAACTCAATAAAACCCCATTTCTCAAAATTCTACACAACTTTCCACATACATAACATTAAAATTTTCACGAACTTTTCAATGTGTTGGGATCTAATACTATTCTTCTAAAGGTAGAGTGTAATAGTTGGTCAGTAATAATGCACCAAGCATTATACAGCTTGATATAGTGAGTTGCCTTGTTATCAATGAAATTGATAAAAAATACTTGTTTAAGTCCAGTGATGCAATAACACTACGGAATCAGTTCAAAATTTGTCCAGTATAGAAGAGAATCGTATTCTAAATGATACCGAAGAAAAATATTCTTTAAAGTACATTCTTCATCATAAATTTAATACTTAATGATGGCCATAATAAAAAATTGCATATTTTTTGCTCCATAAATGTAAGTTTTTGATTCTAGAGAAGCTTATTATTATTTATTTTCAGCAATGTCTGACCCTATGTGATTATATACCTCATTTGAAATTAATTACATGTTAATTTTTATTTTCGACATCATTGTTACGTTGTATTTGCAATAGATTACATCGTTATTTAGAAGAACCTTCATAGAACGAAGCGGTTTTATCTCCGGTAACTGCCATGAGGCACAGTAACCAAGTCAACAATGCTATCAAGAAGCGGTTTTCTGCATTTGAAGTTGCATTAATAGTACTTTCGACTAGATCCATTGAAAACATTCAAAATTTAATATTTTTATACATTTTTGGTTAACAAATAAATTTTATTCTGAAAATCGAGTCCAACTTGTAACTTTAATATCTCAACAACCATTATTCCGATTAGGTTTATATTTTGCCAGAATATGTATCACTCAAACTGCTGCAGCATGGCAAACACTTTTTTGCAATTAAAAACGATACACCGATGTTTTACAGACATTTTGTGTTTATCTTTAGTTTTTGGGAATTGAGAAATTGATCTCTCGAAACACTTTGCCACATTTCTATGAAGTTCAATAATTTTAAACCAATTTATTTATGGTTATTTTCTGCTAATATAATGTACTGAACAACTAACCAAGGCTGCTCAAATTTGAACTACACGTTTTCTTTTTATAGCCTTGCAAAGTTGTCCTCTTTATAAAATGAACAGTCCTTATGCTGGTTACAAAATTGGAAAGATCCTTTGAAGCAAAGGAGATTTCACTTGCTACGTTTCTTGATATTGGAGGAGCGTTCGATAACACATCTTACGATTCAATGAGGAATGCTATGTCAAGACGTGGTTTTGATAGATGCATTGTTGATTGGATTGGAGAAATGTTATCAAAAAGAGAGATATCATCTAACCTTGGCAATTCATTTATTACCGTTAGAGCAGTAAAAGGGTGCCCACAAGGAGGCGTACTATCACCTCTATTGTGGTCTTTGATAGTTGATGATCTTCTAAAAAAACTGGAAGCACAGGGCTTCAAAATAATTGGCTTCGCTGATGACATAGTCATACTAGTTCGTGGTAAATATGACAATGTTATCACTAACAGAATGCAAACTGCCTTAAATTTAGTCTCTTCGTGATGCGATAAGGAAGGATTGAACATAAATCCTTCTAAAACCACGATCGTATCATTTACACGACGGAGAAAAATAGCAATTACTAACTTAAAACTGAAAGGAACTCTTTTGGAACTTTCAAATACCGTCAAGTATCTTGGAGTTTATCTTGACAGCAAACTAAATTGGAATTTACATCTTGAGCATGTAGTTGGTAAAGCTACAAGTGCTCTATGGATCAGTAAAAAGACTTTTGGTAAAAAGTGGGGATTGAAACCGAAAATGATCCACTGGATTTATTCGGCAATTGTGAGACCCAGAGTTACCTATGCGTCATTGGTCTGGTGGCCTAAAACAAATGAAAGATTAGCACAGAAGAAACTGGAAACACTTCAAAGATTAGCTACTCTTTCAATTACTGGTGCAATGCGAAGTACAGCGTCTAAAGCGCTTGACACTTTACTTCATCTACTTCCGCTGCATCAATTTGTTTAATCAGAAGCTGCAAAGAGTGCATTGAAGCTCAAAAGAACTACACAACTCTTTGATGGTGACCTGAGAGGGCATCTTAGTATTCTGAAAACAATTAGTATCGGCTCTCTCGTCGTAAATAATAGTGATTGGATGAGCAAAAGATACAATTTTGAACGCTCTTTTGACGTGATTAATTCAGGGCGAAATCTGTGGACAAATGGTGGCCCAGAACTACATCCAGGATCAATCGTATTTTACACTGATGGTTCAAAATTGAACGATCAAGTAGGGGCACGCGTGACTGGCCCCGGGATTAACGTATCAATTCCTATGGGCAAGTGGCCTACAGTTTTTCAAGCTGAAGTCCAGGCGATTTTGGAATGCAGTAATATTTGCTTACGCAGAAACTACAGACATTCAACAATTTGCATGATGTCTGATAGCCAAGCAGCTCTAAATGCTTTGAAATCAGCAACATGCTCTTCTAAACTTGTATGGGAGTGTATTCAGTCACTTCAACAGTTAGCTTGCCGTAATCAGGTGAAGCTATTTTGGGTTCCAGGGCACTGTGGAATTGAAGGAAATGAACAAGCCGATATGTTAGCAAGACTTGGATCGTCTCATCAATTCATAGGGCCTGAACCATTTTGTGGTGTGTCTGGTTGTTTTCTCAGAATGGAGTTTAAAGCATGGGAACATGAGAAAATAAAATCCAACTGGGAAAACACCACTATTGCGAGGCAGTCGAAACGTTTCATAAAGCCGGACGTTTCAAGTACTCGTAAAATTCTAGAACTTTCTAAAAAAGATCTTAGTTCTTTTACTGGCCTTCTAACAGGTCATTGTCCGAGCCGGTATCATCTGAAGCTAATTGGAAAACTTCAAGATGATGTATGTCGCTTTTGCGGCATAGATACAGAAGACTCGGAGCATTTGTTGTGCCGTTGCCCGACAATTGCAGCTAAAAGAATTAGGTTCTTCGACAAGGGGCTAATAGAACCCCTTGATGTCTGGAGAACAAACGCCATTGCGGTAGTACAGTTCATCCGAACTGTGGCACCGTGTTGGGATCATGCTAACAGTCAAGGTTTGATTATTGCTAACTCCAATGGTGATACGTCAACTTGACATAGCTAAACTAAACTGGGGCATTTGTCACAATAGATCTAAAAACAGGTCGCAGTGACTTATATACCCAAAAGGAATAAAAAAAATGATCCAGCATAAAATCCTGCTTTATGAATTTCATTGTATCTTTCTTAAGCTCTCAGTGCACGCTTTGCCAACTAGGCAAATTTTTCCGAAAACGTATACCATCAGTTCAACACCGGTCTCAACATTGACAAAACATCTGTAAGAGACCGTCCACAAATGACGTAGCATTTTAGGGGGAAGGGGGAGTCCCTGAAATTGCTACGAGTCATGTATTAAGTATGGTAATAGTAGTTTACGCAACAAGGTGCAGAATGAAGGTTTTTACAGCACGAGTCGTACATTTATCCAACGAGGCTTGCCGAGTTGGATAATTACGACGAGTGCTGTCAAAATCGAGTTCTGCACCGAGTTGCGTACAACGTCTTTTGCACCTTCATAAATTACCACTTGAGCATAGTTTTTAACTAAACTTTTTCATCAGACTGCACACTGATGTTCATAGCCATGGTTAAGGAAGTCTGATCATAGCAGGTTATACTGTGCAGTTGTCACAATTTTTCAAACCTGCGTCCAGAAAGCATCAATAAGTTGATCAAAACTGAAAACAGTGCTGTAATGGTTTATTACGCAACGCAAATCAGTGCTGTAATGAACCATTACAGCACTGTTAATTTGGTGTGGGAAAGTAGGCCTTTTCCTGTCAGATTTGCATGAGGTAAAATGGCCTATTACGATGAGAAGTTGCAAAAAAAAGGATACGATAGTGGAGGAGGGTGTTGAAAATTGACAAAAAAAAAACACGTCATTTTTGGATGGCCCCTAATGTCAAGCAGATGCTTAGCTGTTGGAATATGCGTGTGGAAAAATTTGCACACTTGGCAAAGCGTGTACTGAGAGCTTTAGTAATTTCACGAACTCCAATATTCTGCAAGAATTTTCATATATTCTGTTAGCACCAAAATTCCAATAGAAACTGAAAAGTGTTGAAATAAACTAAAATGTCGGGTTGAAGTCATTATATTGACTAGCAAAGCTCGAAAAACTTTTGATAAAAGTGTATTATCGTCGAATTTCAACTTCTGGCTCTGGTATAGAATGTCACTTCTTTCTGTGAAAGGTTGGGCAGGCCTGCTCGAAGACTATCTAGAATTACTCCAGGAGTTTCGCCAGGAATTTCTCCAGGAGCTCCACCTGAGATTTCAGTAAGAGTTCTACCTGAAATTCGTCCGGGAGTTCCATACGTTAAATATTCCTCCACGATTCCACTTACAAGCGTGACGTAATTTGTATATACTGTTGAATAGGATGTTAAAGTGTGGGGAATATGCATATTGCGTATAGTTAACACGCGGTTAAATGGAAGTATGTACGCATATTGCCTCCACTTTAGCATCATATTCTACTTCATATATGACTTTGTGTTGACTGGGAAATCCTATATGATTTTCTGGGCAAAAGGCTACATCTATGTCTGGAATGAACCCTACGCATACTACTGGATCTAAAGGAAGAATTCCTGTAGAAGCTGCAAAAATATTTTCCTGAAGAACTCTAGAAAAATGGTATTCGAAATGATTTTCGGATGAACTACAGCCTAAAATAGTATTTGCAGTTGAGCAATTCTCCCGAAGAAATACCAGAAGTACAGTGTATCAAACAATTGTCCGTACAGCAATTTTTTTTGTCAAAATAATGTTTCATTCAAATCTTTATAACTTTTTTATACGACAATCAAAAACGCTGAAATTTTGACCAACCATGCATCATATATTAATGCTCGATTGGTTTTATCGAGATCGAATAAGTTTTCTGAAAGTTATAGAACTTTTAGTAAAAATTATAAGATCTTTGATCACATTTTTTAAAATTTATCTCAATATGTAATCGATGAAACTTTTTCAATTTTTTTTTTTGTGTTACAGCTTATACCTAAGGCTTTCATATGCAGCTTTGTTTGAGGTTTTATATTCACTACAAAAAATATGAAAGATTTGCTTATGATGTTGACGATATTTAAAAAATTACCATATTTTGCACATATAATCTACCAAACGTTTTCCACTAATAAAAGTGCATTGACTGAACGAAAAATGCAAAGGACCTACATTTCATATGTAGTTTAGTAGGTCCTGTATAAAAATATTATATTAAGAGAGTTTAAAAAAGTTGAAAACACTTGGCACAAAATATGATAAAATCCAAATAATACTCTAAACATATATAGATTTTTCATATTTTTTTGTAGTGAATATAAAACCTCAAACGAAGCTACATATGAAAGCCTTAGGTATAAGCTGTAGCACAAAAATATTGAAAAAGTTTCTTCGACTACATATTGAGATATAATGTTTTAAAAATGTGTTCAAAAATCATATGAGTTTTACTAAAAGTTCTATAACTTTCAAAAAACTTATTCGATCTCGCTCAAAATTTCACCAATGGAGCTTCAATATATGGTTAACGATTGGTCAAAATTTCAGAGTTTTTGATTGACGTATAAAGAAGTTTTAAACATTTGAATGAAAAACTATTTTGACCAAAAAATTCATGTACGGACAATTGTTTGATACACTGTACATATATAGGAACACCGGAAGATTTCCTTGAGGATCTCCCAAAGAAACTCTCTAAGGAACTCCTGAAGGAATTCTTATAGAAACTTCCCAAAAAGCTCACGGAGAAACTCCAGAAAAGATATTCCTGGAGGAAATCCGAAGCAAATTTTTGAAAGAACTCCTTGGGACATTCTCTGAGAATCACTGGTATGCATTTCTGGAGGAACCCTATTTACCAGTAGAACTCCTAAAAGGATTCCTAAAAGAAATTTCCGGAAAAAGTTCAGAAGTGTCGAAACGTCGGGTTAGATAAAAACTCGTTTTGATACATTAAGACTGCGTAGCGTAGCCGTTAAATCCGATTTGCTTCGGAAGAGTTTGTGAAGGAATTCTAGAAGGAAATTCCGTAAGAACACCCTGGAAGAAATTCCCGAAAGCACTTCAAAAGGAAATTTCACAGAAAAAAAGTAATGGTTCTCGTAGGAACTCAGGAAAGAATTTTCTGAGAATCACCTTTAGGAACAACTGGAGAATTTCTGCATGAGCACCTGGTACCTTTCCGAAGTTGTTTTGTCTGAAAGATATTTGGGAGAACTATTAAAGAAATTAATGCAGGAACTTCTGGGAGAATTTCTGTTGGGGTACAATTTCAGATGGAACTCATAAAGCACATTCTAGAGGTACTGCAGAAAAAAAATCTGGAGAAGCTGTGAGAGAAATATCATTAAAGTAGTAGGTTGGGACTTCTGGATGAATTCCGGAAAAAATGTTGGAGGAACTATGGAAGAAATATCTGGAGTAGTTTCGGAAAAAAATTGTGACTGATCTACGACAGTAACTGCCAGAGTCATTTTAAAAATGTTTCCGAATGAACTTTGGAAAGATTTCCCGAAAAAAAAACTCCGGAATGATTTTCTGTTGGAACTGTGGAATGATTTTTTGAAAGGGAAAGGCGAAGGGCATTTCAGAGGATATTCGAGCGGAATTTCCGTTTTGGAAGCTTCGGATCGAACCTCAGAAGTAATCCCCAGAGGATCTTCGGAAGATATCCCCTGATTAGCCACTGAAAGGATTCTCGGAGGAACTCCGAAGAAAATTCACACAAGAACTATGGACGAAACTCTGAGAGAATCAACTTGAGGTTTTTTTTGGAAGAACTGTGGAAAAAATTCCCGGAATATATGTCGAAGCCATATCTCGAATGCTTAGAGCACAAAGCTGAAGAAAATTTGATCGATTGGTTCCCGCTGGTGGTCACCAATTGATTAACATGTGACATTTGGCTTCGTCATATCTTCACCTCAACAAGGGTATGAGTGCCATAAGTAATCTCACGATCCCAACCAATTGATTCCGTTCTTTACGTTTTCAAGCGTGCTCATTTCTAATAAAAAAAAATACAAAAATAAGAAGCAAAACAAACAGCGCTTCAATCCTTTGTTTTTCGTAGGATGAAAATGGGAGCCACATGCTTAACAAGGGAATCAATTCCCTACCAGTGGAATTTCCGGAAGTGCCGGAGAAACTTTGAAAAAGTTTCCGAATGAACTCCGGAAAGAATTCATGGGAATATTCTGCCTCTATATAACCTCAGAAGGCCATCCAAAGAAATTTCAAAAGGAAGTTGCACTGGATCTCCAGAAGAAAGGATTCCCAGAGGATCTTTGAAAGGAATTTCCGGAGGACTGTGGAAGAAATTCCCTAGGCATCTCCAAAAACAATTCCCTAAACATCTTTAGGTTTATTTTCGTAGAAATTTCGGAAGAAACTCCCGGATACTGAGAGTTTTCGGAGGAACTCCAAATGGTATTCTTGAAGGAACTTCAGAAAGTAGTCCCTGAAGTAATTCTGTAAGAATGTCCCAAAAGACCTAAGAGAATTTTTGTTGGAACTCTAAAAAGGAATTCTGGAGAAACTCTGGGAAAAAGTCTCGTAGAAAATCCGGAAGGTATTTCATAGGGCTCGCAAGTTGTTCATCATATGTCCAGGAGAATTTCCGGAATGATTTTTCGGAGGGATTCACGAAGGATCTCCGGACTGCTCTGGAGTAAATTTTGAATTAAATTTCTTTGGATATTACTGGAAATGATTATAAAGGAAATCCAAAAATAGCTCTTGAAAAAAAAACAACGACAAAAGAAACTTTGAAAATAGTTGCTTAATGGATCCCGGAGGAACTTTCAATCCAGTTTACAGAAGAACTAATGATCTAACATCGAAAAAATCTCAAGAGGATGTTCGGAAGGAATGCTATGATGAATTTCGTAAAAAAATCCTCAAACACTTCAGATAAAAACTCATACAAGAACTACGGACAGAGCTCTTTATATGAAACCTCAAAAAACAGTTGGAACGTACTCCTAAAAGAAGAATAAAACGCTTGTTGACCGCGGCACGTGAATGCCAAAATAAGTTGTTGCAACACAGTCATGACATAATTTCGCGAAAAACTCCATCCAAAATCCATTATCCAAAAATGGTAGCGAATAATTTAGCCATTATTAATTTACCCAATTGTAGTGCTGCTCATTCACCGTGGTGGTGAGCCGGTCGTCATCGCCGGCGACACTGTGTCCCCAACGGGGGTCAACTACTGCGGCCAGAAATATGTGTGTGCCCACACCCACTCAACGAAATGGGGAGCCACCGACCGACCAACCGGCGAGTGCATACATGATTGTACTCCTGGTTTTTGTGTGTGCAGTGCTGCAGTGCAGGCAGGTGTACACGTCGCGCCGTTCTATAGTTCTGTCTACCTGTTTTACCCTTTCGTCCTTTCGCGTTGTACCACATTACGTACGTTATCGACCCCGACCGACACAGAGCGGACGGCTGTGTGGTAATTGTTAGTTTTAACTCCACTGGCACCGTTTTAATCGATCAACGAACAGGGTGTTGTGAAGTTGTATTTTTTTTAGCAAGAATTGTTGTTAAATATTATGAATCTTCGTTATATTAAATAATAAAAAAGATTTTGAAACAGTAAGCAGACAGGATTTGAACTAGGAACCTTAAAACCTATTCACCCGCATCTATACCACACGTCTACCGACGCTTGATATATCAGAGTGGTTCTAACAGCTTATAAACGGTGATATAGGGCTATTTGATAAAAGCTTGTGAAGTCTTTGTCGCATTTGAAGCGATATGCTTGAGCTAGTGAGTTCAAAAACTGAAGAATTTAGCAGAAATTTTCGATACGATTGATCTTCAAATGTGATAAGTAGCATTGCCATTTTTTTTTTATTTCCAAACTTTGCTATGTTTCGATTTCAGCTACACCCAATCATCTTTTGTGATTAGTTTTTAGAATTTATTTATCGATAACTCCCCTGTACGGTCAATTTCTTGACTCACTGCAAATAGCTGTCATCAGCGCGGTATGTTGTTGTGCATACTGCATCATATCCCGGGTGCTTTATGAATAAATTCTGTCAGCGTGCAGCAGTTCTCGACCTCTTGCGCCACCTTTCCTTCCTGCCCCAGATATCCCGCTCGCACAGGAATGTTTGATGAGGGAATTGAGGATATAAGTGTCGCTCTGGGAATTGGCCTTTCGTTTCTGGATTCGTTCGCTTCAGATCAGCAAGCATCAATATGTGGTGAGCTACTCATTCAGTTCATGCTGCCGCTGATGCTGTCGCTGTCACTCGTGTCAATTGCGCTTCGAATGAATGGAAAATTGGGAGGGAAATCCGGTGCAAAATCAATTTGTGTGTTCTGTGATGGGAAAAAATCGAAATAGGGTGCTCCAAAATATGTTAGTGTTTGAGATGTCGTGATGATCTGGTATGCTGGTATAATAGCCGATTTGTACGAAATCATCCCGAAAAATATCGCATTCGTAAGTGATGAATCGAGCTGTAGCACGGGAAAACTCACCTTTAATTTCGAACGCCAGAGATGTTTGATTTATTGATTTGTCTTTATTAAAGAGACCGCCAGAGATGGAAAAAGGCTAAGTACCAGCACCTAATTTGAATCAGAGTATGACTTACCGAGAACGAGTGTGTCCCAAACGATGGGAACTATGGCAGAATAGCACACGTTCCGTGGAGTACTAAGTTTCTACCAATGAGCTGAATTTTTGTGTGATGAAATTATAAATTCTTCGTTTCTGCAATTAAGTGATCCCAACAGTGTGGGTATTATAATGTATTGCCCAATTTGATGCTGTTTGAGCACAATTTTGAATTTATAATTTCCGTCACACAAAAATTCAGCTCATTTGTACAAATTTAGTACTCCACTGAACGTGTTCTATTCAGAATCAATATTGTTGCATAAGAAAATGTAATAATGAAGGTAACTTAATAAGTCAACGACGGCCAGTAGGCGTTTTTAGGGGAGTGTAAAGGGATTTTACAGGGACGTTTCAAGGGGTTCCGTAGGGGCTTATGGAGTATCGAGAGGTCCCGGGCGTTTCACGGAGTTTCAACGGCTTTGAGAGGCCCTTCAAGGGGTTCCAGGTGTTTTTAAGGGAATCGCAGGTCGTTTTTAGGGAACCCATGAGGTTTCAGGGGATTTCAGGTGCGCACACTGGAGTAACAGGGTCCATTTCATGGCCAAAAAGTTTTAACACATTTTAATGGTGTATTATGTAGGTACTCTCCATATGTCGATGTTCTGCATCTCGATATCTCTCCCTATCTCGATGGTTCGGTCGGTCCCTTAAATCTGCATACATTTTACTTTTCTCTTATCTCGATATTTCCCTATCTCGATGCGATCTCGTTCGTTTTTGTTCTACGTTTCCTCTCCATATGTCGATATGCTCGTTTTAACAGGTTACTAGATCGCGTTTCCTAGGTGCAAAACATTCTGCAAATGTAAAGTGACATCTGTTTGTTGTCGGTTTTTCCTAGTTACGAACAATTTTTCACTCTAGTGTGCATCACAAATTGGTTCTTCAATTCGATCCCTCCCTATCTCGATGGTCCCTTCAATATCGAGATGTAGAGAGTCGATAAAATTGTAAATATTGATATTGAGGATGCATTTTGGATTATAAATAAATGTATTAATCCAAAGGCCAGAAATGATTTCTTATAACCTCTCTAAGGGCAACTTACGTTTTTACCCAAAAATGACTTGAATCGTCATATTTTTTTAGTATAGAGAACTTACGAATAATTTTATTTTCATAAACTGTATTGTTTGGAAACAAGGGTCACCTCGTTTCAGGGTTATTCCGATGATGGTGTGTTAGTCCCTTCTTTTGAGAGCTGATACTATTGTGATTAATCCTCTTAGAAGTGTGAGAAATTCATTTGTTTTCCATAAGTGAGGATAACGTGTTTATTTCTTCAGCAAACTTGTAGGAAATGTCATTATTAGAAAACTACAATTTTTTTTTGTACCGACTTTTAGAACCCTCTAAGCAGAATACCCTCTTCGAATGAGTATAATCAGTTTCGTACCTTTCAATTCCACCCTAATTGCTTATCCTTTAACAGATACGCGTATTTCGACTACCACTTGTATTGTAATCTTCGCAGTGTCAGTTATCCACTGTGGAGTGGATAACTGACACTGAGGAAGATTACAAGTGGTAGTTGAAATACGCGTATCTGTCAAAAGATAAGCAAAATAGAGCGGAATTAAAAGGTACAATTTTTTGTTCCATCTACTCATTTTTTGGAGATGTGGGCCATTATTTGTGATCGACTCCTTAAAATCAGTTTATTTATTGTAACTTTTTCTGGATAGTTTTGGGAAAAACATTTTTATTTTGGAATAACTTTAATAGTGCGATAGTGCCCTGAAAACAAAGCAACGCAAAGCAAAGCACGAACATTGCCACGCACTTCAAATTCCACACACTCGCGTCCTCATCGCCCTACCGAGAAAGCCGACCAACCTACAACAATAGTCGTGCGCTTCTCGTTGCGCATTCTACACTCGCGTCTCCATCACTCTTACCTAAAAATCGTCGGCCACTCGAAAAGTCTCAAGCAATTCTGATTCTGCATTCTGTGCTCGCGTCCCCATCACTCTACCGAGAAAACCGACCGAGCCACAAAAATTGTCGCGCTCTTCTCACAGTATTGAACTTAGATTATACGGAGAATAAACTTTCAAGCTTGAATAGCTATTTACTAATAATGTATTTTACTGAGAGTAGTCCCATGCATTACCTGTCATTGGCGGCCGTTGAGGTAATTAAGCCAATTATTTTTAATGTTCTCAATGATTATTGTGAGATTCAATTACTTTCTTCTAACATTCTTACCGTTTTAATATTAGGGCAGCACCAAAGCTGCAAGACTTATTTGCGGAAATTATCAGACTCCAGGAGTCCTCATAAAAACGCATTGGCGAAATTACTCCAACTCCCTCTAGGGTGTAAAGAAAAAACGGAAATGATCTCACCCAGTTCTAGGGTGAGAGTGACTCCTTCTATTTTCTGCAATACTTTTCGCTTTTCCAACCGAACAATACAACACGTTAGACATTCCCATCGAAACTGCCCCTAACACGCGTCACTTTTCACTTTTTCTATCAAACAATGCAAGCCAATCGAGATCCCCATTGCAACTATTCCAAACACGCGTCACTTTTCGCTTTTTCCGCCGAACAATGCAACACAATTGAGATCCTCGTCGCAACTACTCCTAACACGCGTCACTTTTCGGTTTTTGCCGCCGAACAGGGATGGGAACATTCACTTGCAAGGAGTTACATTCACTTGCTATTTTCTCAGCTCAGAAGCGTGCAATCAAGAAACAATCTATGGACGACTTTTGTATTTTAGTTTTGTTTAAAAATTTGCCGAATAGAGTAGGGGTCGCACTCGCATACTGAAGTCGTGATGGAGCTGCAAAGGCAACTCTCCACGAGGTGAATGTAAATTACACTCATCTTGTGGAGAGTCGCTTTCACAGCTCTGTCACGACTTTGGTATGCGAGTGCGACCCCTACTCTATTCGATAAAATTTTTGGACAAAACTAAAAGACAAAAGTCGTCCAAAGATTATTTTTTGATCGCACGCTTCTGAGCTGAGAAAATAGCTAGTGAATGTAACTCCTTGCAAGTGAGTGTTCCCATCCCTGCCGCTGAATAATGCAAGCCGATCGAAATCTCCACAGCAACTATTCCAAACACGCGTCACTTTTTGCTTTTTCCGTCGAACAATGCAACACGTTCGACATTCCCATCGCAACTGCTCCAAACACGCCTCTCTTTTCGCTTTTCCAGCCAAACAATGCAACACGATCGACCTCCCCATGGATTACTGCACGAATATATACTGGCCTACTTACTCTCACACGAAATTTGACGTTTGAGCGGTGTCGGCACCGCTCAAACGTCAAATTGTCCGTGAGAGTAAGCAGGCCAGCATAAATTCGTGCAGTGGACCATTGCAACTGCCCCTCACACGCGTCATTTTTCATTTTTTTTTCTCTGCCAAACAATGCAACACGTTCGACATCGCCATCGCAACTGCTCCAAACTCGCGTCTCTTTTCGCTTTTCCAGCCGAACAAAGCAACACGATCGACATTATCCGTCGCAACTCCGTCTCGGTATGAATTTTTATATCAAAACATGGAATTTTAACATAATGCTACATATAAAAGTAAGTTGTGTGAAAATATATTCATAACGGTGAATCAACTTATGATTACATGCTTCGCATAATGAGATAAGGAATCGCGTCACTTGGGCGGTGGCTTCTATATTCGTGTGTTTTTCACTATAAGTCAGTCAAATTTGAACCAATTGAAACAACTTTTGGAATGTGGTGAGATAGGTATAGTATCTACACGTGTACAACATTTCAAGTCAATTGGTTCAAAATTGACTGAGTTATAGTGGAAAACAGACGAATATAGAAGCCACTGCCCAAGTGGCGCGATACCCTATCTATTTGAGATCTTATTTTTACTAACAAATTTTGATCACAACAGGGTTAGCTACATAAAATTACAGTGTTACTGCATACATTCAGGCGTTTATCGGTGTATGGAGATTTGTGTTCAAATTTACAAAACTGATTCCAGTTCATAAAAACACATTTCTTTAAAAGATTCAAGACTAGAGTTGTATTCTACTATGATCTGTCTGGTGGTCATTCATTGAAAAAATATTCGATACCAAATTGTACAGCAGATTGTTTGGAGGGGTTGACAAATGTCACAAATATCTACAATTTTTATGTTTTTCCCAAGAAGTTTCATATAAGCTCGGTTTTAATGAAAATACGTCTAAAACTGACTTTTATATGTATATTTTTGATCTACGTTTGACTTTTTTTTAATAGGTTGAAGGAATCATGCTTATAAGCTAAACTAAACCTGTCGCACTATCAAAGTTACCCCGTTTTATTGTATTAAGTTTCCTCGGCTCCGTCATGCTATCTGTTAACAGAGCTCAAATTTTAATTGAGTTAGCCAAGTATTCTTTGAATGTTCGTTAATTCAGATTTTATGCTACAAAAACATGCCTCTTTTTTTCAAAATTAAACTTGAATTGTAACTAAAATCTAGTCAAAAAGGTGTAAATTTCGAAATGATCTATTTTTTTTGTCTGGTGCTTTCTGGAACTCGTTCTCTTGTGATCTACAAAAAATATACCTTACATTTTATTGTAATTTTGTCCAGATCGCGAAATGTTGTATAATCTGAAAACTTTTTGAATGCTCAAAATAGTTTTAAATAGGTAGACATAAAACATGATTTTGAAAACTCTTCTGTAAGAGAGCAAACTAAATTGAACCAGGTGCGGTTCTTTGTTTGAATGATGCATTATAATCAGGAGAACTTTTTTTTCATACTCAATTATTCTTTCAAACTGTCGATACTTCGATAATTGAAGTACTTCCGATGAGTTATTATGCATACGAAAAATAAACAATAGAGAAATTCATCAAATTCAGGCATTTGTTCTCCAAAAACAATATGTATCCCTAAGTGTATTATTGATTGCCACATGATGAAGCAATATTTCATTCAACTTCAAAAGTTTTTAGGCTTTGGAAAATCCCAGAAAAAAAAGTTTCGACTTATGGCCAGGAATTTGGTCCATTTACGCCTTTTTGGGGCATTTCAGGTATTCCCCGGGGTTTAAGGGAGGTATCTGGAGGTCTCAGGAACGTTTCAAAGGAGTTCCAGGAGGTCTCTGAAGCGCTTCTGGGGGTACCAGGAGATCTTGGGAGTGTTTCAATGGAGTCTCAGTAGAGTTCATGGTGTATCGGGAGGCCTCCAGGGTGTTCAAATAAATCTCAGGGGCGTATCAGGGATTTCCAGGATGCTCCAGCAGGTCTCAAGGGCATTTCAGGAGGTCTTAGGAGTTCCAGGGTAACAGTAACGCTTCGAAGTGCCTCAGGGGATTTCAGGGGTTGTCACCTCCCTACAGAGGGCGCATGAGACTTGAAGGCAAATTTTTGATAATATAGAACGGTTTCTGCGAGCATTGGTTCCCGACCCAAATGCTTGACTTGCACAAAGAATCAGGTTCAAGAAAAAGCGGAACCATCGCTGACCTTAACGAGCCATACCAAATCAATGAAGAAATTCAAGTTTCACATAATAATAGAAATGGAGTGAGTACTTACTTTTATTGAAGACTTAGCCTAATTGTCCTTATCTAGGGTTGTGTTGATCTGTAGTGAAATGTGGACGTGTATCCCTCGGCGACAGCAAATACCTGACCTGTCCGGACAGGTTGGGGTAAGAAGCCCACAGGCGACCCCGCTGCTTAGCACGTCATTGACGTATCCGCACCACAACACCACCATCATAACGATCCATAGCAGCACCATGGATATTACTGGTACAAAAGAGAGGCCTGTTACAGGCAACAAAGCACTTCAGTAGAGCCATTTAGCACAATTTCGGCATATTGTTAGAACCTCGTGGAAGCATAGTTCTTTACGCTCTCAAAGATCTGTTTTACTCCCGCCGAGACATCGGAAGTTTAGGTTTAGCCATCACTCCTGTGTTGCTACGTTCCAACCGGTGGTCCGCGGCCCCCTGGGGGACCGTGATGCCAGTTCAGGAGGGCCGCGATGTTACCTAAAAATAGTTAAATTTTTATTTTATTTTGTGTAAATTATACCAATTTTTAATTTTGTATACCGGTGGCGCCAAAAGTCACAATTTGAGGAACATTTTTTCAGTATAAAACGCATTCAGAGACAAAAAATTTTCGGCTGCGCCGCTATTTTTCAACTACGACTCAAATTGAATGTACATGACTTAATCGTTTGCGAAATGTAAGTATCTTATAAAAAAAAGAGGTATCATTGATCGTCAAAAATCCCTCCGCCAGTAAATTTCTGGCTACTTCACTGCCGTGAATCGCAAGTCAGTCCCATATGTAAAAAGTAGGCATTGAGAAAATGGCCTCTGAAGTTTTCTAATTCGATTTCTATGCGAAACTCTAAAAAATCGCCATAAATTGAAAACTTCTGCGATCATCATGAAACTTTCACATATTGTTTTAAACGTGGAAACGTAACAGCGAAAAATATAAAACTGGCTAAAATAGTGTTAAGTTTTGTACTGGAGGGTGCACAACTTCGTAATGGGACTGACTTGCGATTACATTTCATTATGGGACAATCTGACTTGATGTTGTTTTTCAATTTTACTGAACAAACTATATATTTTTTTTCACGCAGCTGAAAGATCATCCGAAGAAAGCTCGGAAACGGCCATTAACTCATTTTTGCCCAAAATGCATATGGGACTGACTTGCGATTCACGGCAGTTCACTATATCCAAAAAATTCGGTTTAGTTAATTTAATTTATATTTTTTCTAAAAATTTTCATTGGGCCCCAGATGTTTAGACAATTCTCAAAGGGGGTCGCCACCTCAAAAAGGTTGAGAACCCCTGTTCTAGAAGAACAATTAAATCCCATTAGGAATGAGGCACTACACTAAATACACCGGTTACTCTGTCTGACTCACATCGGTCAGACTGCTGCATGCGTGGATAAAACACGTGGACTTTCGCACTAACTAGTCTGTTTGACGATGAACCGACAACTGATGGCAGGCTATTGAGTTTTCGTACTTGGTTGTCGACATTGTGCGTTCGTGAGTGATGTGCGATCGTGTAGTACTCATTTGGGTTCAGCCTTCGTACCATCGAATGATAAATTAAGCTCTTATCAGAGCATGAGTGGATCACTGTTGGTTGGGGTTCCTAATACCGGTTATTTGTACTTTATGGCAATATTCTACTTGGTGCGTATTATAAGGAATACGAAGGTGCTTTTTTATGGGTGATGTGGGGTCGGTTGTTGGATAACTAATTGCGGCGCGATCAATCGATAATTAACAACGATCGATCTGATGAGTATGTTTTGTTGATAGTGTTGTTTGGTGTGGTGATTTGACATGGTAGAAAGCTAACCAAAACTTCTGTATTGATTGCTGTGGCTGGGAGCACTGTTAAAGCCCCTAACGCGAGAGCATTTATTACCCGCCACAGCCATCAAGCCAGAGGAGCAGGTTACAGGGACTCTGGGGCGTTTCAGGAGTGCTTCAGGGGGTCTTATATGTATACCAGAGAGTCTTAGAAGGTTTCGAGGGAGATCTGGAGGTCATCAGGAGCGTCGTTGAGAGTTTCAGAGTTGCAACTGGGGAGTATGTTTCAGGGGATCCCAGGGAGTTTCAGGACGTTCCAGGGAGCCCCAGGGGAATTCGAGGGGGTCTCAGGGACCTCATAGGGTTTCAGGGGGTACCTGGCGGTCTTAAAAATGTCTCAGGCGTCTCAGGGCTTTTCAATGGGATTCCATAGGGTCTTTGGGGCGCTTCATGTTATTAAAACGCTCCTGAATTTTTCCGTAATCCTTTTGAAATACCGCTACACGCATTGTGACCCCATCACAAAAATCCTTGAAACGCTGCTGAAATGCCTTCCGCCTCAGAAAGCTCCATAATCCCATTGAAACGCTCTTAAAATTCCCGTAATCCATTTGAAATACCCCTGAAAACCCATTGAATCGTTTCTGGAATGCCTTGAAACACCCTTGAAACCTCCATAATCCCATTGAAATGCATATAAAAAAAGCTTCAAAAAAACCCTTCTGAAACGTACCTGAAAACCCCTTGATTTTAGCTTGATTCTCTAGATCGGTTGATCGATCATAGCATAATCTAGAGCCTTGAATTTCTTAACGAAGCGTGTTTTACAAGGGGACGGCAACCTATTTTTTCACTATGGAGTTTGGCAGTTTGGATTGTGCTTTCTTACGTGGAGCACAAATTTATGCTCCAGCCAAAATATTCACCAACACAGTCGTGAAATTTGAATGTTTACCTTTTATATGAGGGATATCGGTGCAAAACGCTTACATCACATTAGATCTCATAAAAGTGTTGATCATGAAAAAGCGGCATTAATTGATAATTTTCAATTTCAGAGTGTCGATGTTTAGGTAAAGTTCCTACGGAGAGTGAGAATTGCTTGTGAAAAGACACACAACACCTCTTTTCGCAAACTTTGTCCGCCAAAGTGCGTTTTTCCTTATTTCCTCCCGCTGCTGTATTGAGTAAATGTTGGTATTAGTGAGCACTGGTTGCGCATGATAAGCGGCAACAAAATCGGATCACCGTAGCATCCCCGTGGTGTTTTAAGAATTGGCATCAATTTTATAAATTGGTAAAGAAATCTCCGTAAATCGATAAGCGCCTAAAAGTTTGCAAGTGGCGTTTAAGGCGAAACTGGAAGCATTTCCTCAAAATCGGTTTTCGTACACATGTAGAGAATGTTTCAAGGTATCTTCTGAATTTTTTTGTGGTGGAAAACGTTTTCCATTTTTTTCAGAAACCATTTTTTTTGTGAAATTTTATTCAAACATGGTTTCTGCAAAAACGAAACACATTTTCCACCACAAAAAAAATCTGGAGATACCTTGATCCATACTCTACATGTGTACGAAAACTGATTTTGAAAATATTGCTTCGTTATTTAATAAAAAATCAAAAACCAAAAAGTGAGGAAATGCTTCCAGTTTCGCCTTAATCTATAAGCTCTACACGATTTCTCCAATCATGTTTGTATGCTACAGATTTCAATCCACAAAAATAATTGTGGATTTTATTGTGATTCTCAGGCCACTATTAAAGTTACCCCAAATTGAAAATGTGACTTTTATTTTGTTGGAAAAATATGGTCATCCAAAAATCCAATTTTATTCGATGTTACAACTGGCCGGGGTTCTGCTAAACCGAACTAAGCGCCAAAAACTTTATTTCGAGATAATTAAGCTTAAAGTTCAACTACTCACAAATAAACAATAGCAAAGATTATTTAAAACTTTTCCACACACATGTAACTTACAAGCCTTTAGTAATCATCAGAGACGAAGAATACATGTAAATTATTTGAAATCATTGATATAATTACATTTAATTTTTCAGTACTTCGCACTTAGTTCACTCTGGCTGAACAAAAACATTGGAATATGGTTTATAGTTCAGTGTGGCTGACTGTGTTTCTTTGTTTCATAGAAAACCATTCGGATTGTGAAAAAAACTCGATTTTTCATCGTCTATGAAGTTGAAATCGATATCACTTACAATTCTTTACATGAATCAGAGAGGAAGCATGGAGGGTTCAAAATAGTTTGAAATATGAACGGCGGAAGCCCTCTCAGCTCAGCCCTTCCCACCTATGTTTTTTTTTATGGGCGGTGAATCTGCAGGCACAGAGCATGAGTGATTATGTAAAATGATGTCCTTGCATGTCCTGAGGTCCTGAGATGTGAAAATGGAGCAATTTGTGTACTTCAAATTTATACTGGTCGAAGAAAACCATGAAAATGATCTGCCAAAGTGAACTAAGACAAAAAAATGTCGAAAATATTAAAGAGATTCGAACTTGGGTCCTTTAAGTGATAACCAAGCACGTTACCTCTAGGTCGGTTTACTTAGCTGAAGGTCAGTCGTTAAGTCTGAATCAAGTTCAAAACATTCTTCTCTAGCATGGTTTTCGTGAAAACTCCATTTTTCGATCAACCAAAGCGAACCAAGTGTTTGATTTTTTTTTTTCAAACTTTATTATTCTTATTAGCCTTGTTGTTCAATGACGGCTTCTGTGTTAAATTATCAGTATGAGGTGTGTCGACATACCGCAGGTATTTAAAACCAGTTGATTTTTGTATTGTTGAGAATAAATAGATTCTAAAATGCAGGGGATTTGGTTCGGTCTGGCTGAATGTGATTTGAAAAAATGGCGATCAGCAACATTAAAACATAATTCTCCCGTTACGTGGGTAGATCACCTCAGAATGGTGCGTTGCGGCGTAAGATCTACCAAATCAAATTTTGATCATGAAATTTTCCTGCCTAAAGTAATCAGGCAGTAGTTTACAAATATTCCAAGATCAACGTTTGATGCACTTTTTTGATGTTTATGTAATATTTTTGTTTCAATTTTGCTGCTAATCAATATTTTATTTCAGCAGGATTCAGGTAAATTTATTGTATGATACAAATTATACTGTAAAAAATATGTAACTGTGGCGAGCGTATCACTAATATGTAGCTTATTCGGCGTCAATGTTAATATTATGTAATATTTCAGATTCTCAACCGAAAAATCAAGTAATACAAATAAATGCCATTAAGATGACGAGGAAACCAAGACGTATTGGGCAGATAACTATTTCGGAGCAGTTTAATAATGGTGTACCTAAACGTTGACCAACCGCATCCTTTGGAGTACCCTTCCACTAACAACACCTAGAACAACACCCATATCCCCTTGACACCTAGGCCCGAGAGGTCGTAGAACTTTCTACATCTTTCTTTAGGTGTCTAACCATCCTTTCATATTCCTCAGCAGTCGCAAGAACGAGGTTAGGACAACTCTAGACTGTTGTAGGATTGCGTCAGTCTTGTTGAGTCAGAGAGAAGTCTCCAATCTTTGTGTTTTGGTATCCGACGGGAAGGAGGCAATCCTCACAACTATGGTCTATGGCTGTACTACCTACGAAATTTGTGCGACTTACTTAATGCTTATTTTACTTTTTCAGTGGTAACCAGGTAAATGATTAAACCATGACAATTTCTCGTACGCTTTTTCGCCAAGGAAAGCACTCCATTACCCTATCCAATTTCCAACTCCAGATATCTATGAAGTGGGCCAAGTTCTTGGACATATTGTGAGTAGATATCTAATCCACATTTCCTCCCCATCCCCGCTGATCGTAAGGACCTGGCCAGGTGTCGAGAGTTCGTTAAATGAAAGGTTTGTCAAGTCCCAGGCAACTTTTCTGGCGCATTAAACTTATTTATTTATTTATTGTATGACATCAACAGACAACACAGGTCCTAATGATGTATAAATAACTTAACCTAACTTATTTCCCTATCGTTGTTACAATAAAAGTAAAATAATAAAATTACATACAAAAACACGCACACAAAGAAAACATAATATCATTATTCGTCATGAAGAAAAACTAAATACAGCCTTAAACTTCCGCTTGATCGTTTCTCTGGAAAGGTTGAAGTCGAACACAGAGGCTACATTGTTAAACGCCCGTTTCAAACCAGTAATGGCACTCTGCTGTCCGTACACAGTCCTACGCAAAGGAGGCCGTAGCCAAGGTCGCAACATCACGTTATTCCGCAGTGCTCTTGGACGAACATACAAATCGACGGACTGCAAGAGTGCGGGGCAGTTCATCCTTCCCTGCAACAAGTCCGCAATGACCATTGCTCGTGCAACGTTCCTGCGCACCTGTAGGCTCTCTAGGTCAATCAATTGGCACCGACTTCTGTAACTAGGCAGTCGCAACGGATCGCGCCATGGGAGTCGGCGGAGAGCAAAGCGGATAAAACGACGCTGAACAGATTCTATCCTCTCTATTCCTCTTAGATGATGGGGATTCCAAACCACGTTACAATACTCGAGCGTCGATCGAACTAGCGAACAATACAGAGATTTCAAACAATACACGCTTGTGAAGTCCTTGGCGATCCGAAATATGAAGCCCAACGTTCTAGACGCTTTTTCAACGACGAAGGAAACATGTTGTCTGAAGCTTAGTTGTGAATCCAGAATCACCCCCAGGTCCTTCACATCATGTGCACGCTGAATCACGGTGTCGAAGAGCTTGTACTGGAAAATTATAGGTTTACGAATTCTAGCGAACGAAATCACGGAGCACTTCACGGGATTTACCACCATTCGGTTTAATATGCACCAGTTCATGAATGCATCCAGATCCTGCTGGAGGCAAATTGCGTCTTCGATAGAGCGAATCATCCGGTAGATTTTCAGATCATCTGCGAAAGACAGACGGGGTCCTTTCAACGTGTAGTTGACATCATTGAAATAAATTAAGAAAATCAACGGCCCCAAATGGCTGCCTTGAGGAATTCCGGACGTGGCATGAAACTCGGCAGATTGGAATCCTCCGATCGAGACAGTCAATTTCCTAGCAGTTAAGTATGAACTAAGCCAGCGCAGGATATTTCCGCTAATGCCAAATCTTTCTAATTTGGCTATTGCTATTGCGTGATTGATCTTATCAAATGCTGCAGATAGATCTGTATATATGGCGTCCGTTTGTACGTTTTGTGCGAAGCTATCGCCAATGAATGACGTAAGACACAGAAGATTGGTGGTTGTAGATTTGCCTGGGACGAATCCATGTTGATCGCTGCTTAGATGACTTTTGCAGTGAGACGACAAAGGTTCCATTACTACAAGCTCGAACAATTTGGAAATGGCACACAGAGACGAAATTCCTCGATAATTTTCAACGTCCTTCCGTTGCCCCTTCTTATGTACGGGAAACATGGTCGCATTTTTCCAAATGGACGGGAACACTCCAACTGACAGAGATAAGTTGAACACGTGGCGAATAGGAACTAGCAGAGTTTCGATATTCATCTTCAGGAAAGTTGATGGAATACCATCTGGGCCAGGTTTCCTTGAAGATTTTAATCGCGAAGCGGCGCTGGAAATCATTTCGTCCTCAACGACGAGCGTAGCCCAGGAATCGTTAACCAGCGGAACGTTGTTAATGGCCTGATTAACGAGGGTTTCAGGAATCGTCTCATCGCAAAACGTACTAGCAAACTTCTGAGCGAAGAATTGGCAAATCTGTTGAGGTTCCGAAGCGGTGTTTCCATTCAAAATCATCGTTGAAGGTAGTCCAGACTCCTTTCTCTGCTCGTTCACGTACCTCCAAAAAGACTTTGGTTTCGATTGGAGACTGCGTTGAATTCGTTGTTTATAGTGGCTGTAGCAACGTCGACTGGTTATCTTATAAGCCATTAAACTTCTCTATCGACAGCCACCCCAGGATGTGTACGGTCGGCTATGCTATGCTATGCTATCAGCACCATCAAAACATAATTGTATCCTCCAACATCCGTATTTCTAATAACGTGTTCAATTCTTCCACAGATTGTTATTATGAGTCGGTTGAAAGTTAGAAATTTGACGGCGATGAGCATAACTTGAAATGTTCTTCATCTGGAACAACACTAAAACATTTTGGTTTGATGCAATTTAATTTTTTGTATGTCTGCCAAACAGAAATTTTGAATTTACTCCACGAAGAGCTGTCAGAATTACTGCATTTTTACATGGATGGAGGATCATCAATTCCTTCATCCAATGGTAAAGAAAACTCAATTTTTCAAAAAATGGTCTTTGGTTCGGTTTAGCAGTTGATAACTGGGACCCCAGTACTTGTTTTAATAATTTAAAACTTAAAAAAAAATACTGTCACGTGGAAAAATATTGTGAAAAAGGGCTAAAACATTATATGTGAGGCATTTTTCTCATCATGGTAGTTTAAAACCGATTGGGCTATATCTTCAACAAAACTTGCTAAAATTTATTAAACAAAACAAAAAGTATGCAACAAATTCAGTTTCCGTTTTGTCTGCAACACAAATTTCCGAGATCATGTCATCCAGTTGGGATAAAGAGTAATAGCTGCGCCTTCTTTGTTGCTTGTTTTGTGCCTCTTTTTTCTGACAATTCTCTTCACTGTTCTAGCTAGATTCTCTAGATCAGTTGATCTATCATAGTATAATATAGAAACTTCAATTACTTAAAGAAGTGTGTTTTAAGAATTGGCATCAATTTTATAAATTTGTACCGAAATATCCGTAAATCGATAAACGCACAAAAGTATGCAGTGGCTATTAATCTATAAGCTCTACAGTTTCGCGTCATGGCGGCTTAAAACCGATTGGGCTGAATCTTCAACAAAACTTGCTAAAATTGATTAAACAAAATAAAAATGGGGTGGCACAGCATGATCATATAACATCAATAACAATTTTCAGTATCATTTGGATACGATTTGAAAATTTTCTCGTCGTCGTTTTAGAGCACGGAAGCAAATTCGGAACACCCTAGCTGCAGAACCAATTGGCATAATTTCCGCACTGCCATATATTGAAATGATGATGTGAGTGAGTTAATGTCAGGCGCAACGCTGGCTATTGCCCTGTCGGACAGTAGTCAGTTTGTTCTCGATTGACATGACATTTTGCATATCGTAATTCCGATCAGCTCAGTGACGCGAATGGTCACTGCTGGTGGTTCTATTTTCCGGGAATATCCAAATTGGAATTCGATTTGTCCTATCCGTCCTATTTGTCGATTCCGTACTTGATGACCCGAAAATAGCGAGCATCGAACGGTGGACGCACGCAGAGTCCCGCCTAAAATGTTGCAAAATTCACACCCAAAGCTTTTTCGCTCTTGGTTTCATGCAGCGATATTAAATTGATCCTGTTGGATGTTGATGCTGCTACTGCTGCTGCTAGTGCAGCTAAGAGCCAATTAGGCGATCAATTAAGAACTCAATAGCTTAAGTCCGAACATTGAGCAGCAATTTTCCTATCAATTATCCCTGAATGGTGGAACGCTCTGCTGTCTCTTGGGTTGGGTGCTGGCTGGTGCTGCTATCTTGTGTTACGGGTACTACGGCTCCAGTCACCAGCTACCAGCTAGAGCACACTTTTTCCCTCCATGTCGTCTTTTATCGTACTAAATACCTACCACCATACTCCGTAACGCCAATCTGTGATGCCATAGAACAAAATCCCGGGAACAAGCTTTTGAATGTGCTTCCGTCGTCGCTCGCTGTCGTCGTCGTCCTATTTCCAAGGCATCCGAATGTCGTGCGCCGTGTTTCGGTATATTCTTTATTTCGCACCCCGTCATGGGCGTATCTCATGAATGCTGGTTTTGAAGAAATGTTTTTTGGGATTTTTTTATTGAAATACTTCTGTATAGCCCTCACAGAGTACAAAAATGGCAGTCAAAATGGTATGCCTTCCAAAAGGAAAATCTGAAAGAATTAAAATCTGACCTTCTGAAGTAAGTCCTACTGCATGGAATCAATTGAGGAAATCTTGAAATCTTTCAATATTAGTGTCCTGCTGTTCGAGCAGTCGATACCGATCTGGTTTTCTTGCTGCTCTTCTTTGTTGTGCTGTTATTTCGAAGAGTTTAATCTTACCTAGTTTGGGTAGTGGCTACGGTTAGGATAGCTCAGATCAATATTCAGCATAAAAGAACATCAACGATCAATCTTTGCAGACTTATGCAAAATGGTTCATCCCAAGTGGCCTTGGTCCAAGAACCTTACTTTCGTAAGGGGAAGTTCTATCTAGGAAACCTTGTGAACCCGTTGTTTGCTACTTTCAGTAAACATGAAATGGCAAACTCGCGTGTCATGCCTCGAGCCTGTGTGCTTGTCAACAACGCAATAGTCAATCAATCACAATTGATGTATCTGTTGGAAACCTCAATAGGCAATACGTCTATTGTTCGGTTTATTTACCGCATGATGAACCATCCGCTACGGATGCTTTCAAACAAGCTATCGCATACTGTACTTCAAAAGGCCTTCCGCTAATTGTTGGCAGTGATGCTAATGCTCACCATATCATCCGGGGCAGCTCAGACATTAACTTGAGAGGCTCCAGTTTGAAGGAATACTTAAGTAATACAGATCTTGGATTACTTAACATAGGCAACCGCCCAACCTTCATGGTATCTGCTAAAGAGGAAGTGTTAGATATAACGCTTTGCTCTAGTAGAATTAGTCATGAGCTGACCAATTGGCATGTGTCAGATGAAGAATCTTTATCTGACCATCGCTACATCTTGTTTGAACATGTGGATATTACTTCGCAAACTTTGCGTTTCAGGAACCCCCGGTCAACCAACTGGGATCTCTTTACCGATTTGGTTGCAGCCAAATTTCATGGATACTCACCATCCATTGACACTCCAAGTGATTTAGATGATGCCGTTGATACTACAACGGCCTTCATCATGGAAGCTTTTGAAGAAGCTTGCCCTCTGCGGTCTGTGAAGACCACAAGAGGAACCCCTTGGTGGAACTCTGATCTGGCGAAGCTCAGGAAACAATGTAGAAATAGAAATAGACGACGTTCGGCTGGATCGGAGGCTTTCAGGTCGGCTCACAAGGCCTACCAAAAAGCTCTTCGGTCTGCTGAACGATCTGGCTGGAAAAACCTTTGTACAAATGTTTGAGTGAAGTCAGTCGGTTGAACAAAATCCTTGCAAAATCTAAGTATTTTCAAGTGAACGAACTTCGTTTGCCAAATGGTGATTTCACTTCCTCCAATGAGGAAGTTTTGGAATGTTTATTCAGTACACACCCGGATGTGCGGATATTACATCTTCGGATGAACCTGATGTCTTTTCTTGTAGCTATGATTCTTTAGCTTCGGCTCAGAGTATCATAACTTTAGAATCGATTGAATGGGCACTTAATAGCTTTGCTCCTTTCAAATCTCCTGGGGCATCTCCTTACTTCAGAAGGGATTTGATCATTTCCAACATGTTTTGATACAACTACTTGTTTGCAGTTTTGCTACAGGGTATACTCCCTAATTTTGGCGGGATATTACTGTAAAGTTTATTCCGAAAGTGGGTCATGCGTCGTATGAAGAAGCAAAGAGCTTCAGACTCATCAGGTTGACCTCTTTTCTTCTGAAATGCTAAGAACGCATTGTCGATCATCACATCCGTGTTGTTCATCTGGCCAGTGTGCCTCTTCATGTGAACCAACATGCTTACCAATCTGGAAAGTCCACTGTGACTCTTTTACACATAGTTGTTTACGATATCGAGAAAGCATTCGCTGAAAAGCAATCTTGCTTGGGTGTTTTCTTAGATATTGAGGGTGACTTTGACAACGTGCCGTTGGATGCAATATTGGAAGCATCGCGGGGTCATGGTATATCTCCAATGATTTTCAATTGTATCCACCAAATGCTCAAAATCAATGTGACTGAACAGGTAAAGTACGTTGGAGTCATTCTTGATTCCAAGCTTTCCTGGACACCTCATGTTGAGTTCAGAATCAAGAAAGCTTGTATGGCCTTCGGACAATGTCGGCAAACCTTTGGTACAACTTGGGATCTAAAACCCAAGTACATCAAATGAATTTACACAACTTTTGTTCGTCCAATATTGCACTATGGATGTCTTGTGTGGTGGAAAAGTGGCGAAATGAGAACGGTTCAATCAAAATTAGGCCATCTCCAAAGGATGTGCTTAATGGCGATGTCTGGAGCGTTCTCTTCAACTCCTACGGCAGCGCTCGAAGCTCTCTTTGACGTTGCCCCACTACACATTCATCTCAAACAGGAAGCACTTTCTTGCACTTACCGCCTGTGGGTACTCGGTTTACTAGAGGAAACTCTTGTAAATTGCGGTTCAACACACACCTCGTTGTTTCCACTTTTGGTGAATTGGGACAAAGTTGTTGTTGCTCCAAGTGATCTTACAATTCCTTCACGGTGTGTTGTGCAGAACAACTTTATAATAAAAAAAAAGTAAGTCTGAAATTTTGCCCAATGATACTTTGGGCCATTCCCTTAAATTTGCTGGGTCGGTGGAAAACATCCATCGGGGGGTCTAGAACAAAAATTTTTTTTTAAGGTTTTTCATGCAAAAACTGTTAAAAGCGCATGTTGTAAATTATTGCATTTCCTAGAAATAGTCACTACTTTTTTGTCTTTGAAGATAGAACCATAAAATTTTCAGGCGTTTCGAAGTAGTATGCGTAGATGACTGTGTGAAAATTTCATCAAAATATGTTGAATGGTTTTCAAATAATAGCAAAACTATCAAACGCATTCTAAAATACTAAGCTTAGTAGCAAAAGTCCAACAAAATATCTATGTTTTTTATATAATAATACATGAAATTTTTTTAATTCTAAGGACTTTGAGTCATTATGATGGCGGTATGTACTGTGAAAACTTGTTTTTCAAATAACGAACAGATACATAGTCAAATACATGAAAGGAAAACACACACATTGCCATTATGTAGCTTTTGACTAAAGTATTAATTATTTATCTCGAGAACGCGGTTTTGCGTATACATGTTCATTTTTTCCATTTTTTAAATGATTAAGGTCTTATCTAAGTATCAGATTGCAAGCGAAAGGGTTTAGGAGAGCGTGGCGCAATAATTTGTATTACAAAAAAAAAACTGTTTGTTATTTTTTCGAAAGATATAGATTTATGTTGAAAATATTCTACTAGTAAACGACGCCCTAACAATGATCAATCACTCTTCCTCATGCTTGGAGGAAACCACAGAAAATATTTTTGAGACATCATATGCAAATCGATAAGACTATTTAAACCATTGTTATCAAATTGTTTTTTCTTGGCTTTATGCTGAACGGTCTAATTTTCATGCCTAATGTAGAAACATTTTCAATAAGTACTCAGTTCTTTTAACTCTTCTTTCAGAACTTATTTTCAGTTATTTGTTAATAAATGGTGGCATAAGTAATAAGCATCATATTGCTATTAAATTTAAAGACAAACTTAAGTTTAGGTCCAACAGCTATGTCAAATACCGTGGAATAATCCGGAAACTATGTTTAGTACCGTAAAGTTGGCCTTGATCGAATATTGCCATTGCCCAACTGAATTCTGTTTTGATTTCAGTTCTCGTTATTGTGTCCTCCTCCTCTCCTCTTCTTGGCGTAACGTCCTCACTGGGACAAAGCCTGCTTCTCAGCCTAAGCTATGAGCACTTCCACAGTTATTAACTGAGAGCTTCCTCTGCCAATGACCATTTTGCATGTGTATATCGTGTGGCAGGCACGAAGATACTCTATGCCCAAGGAAGTCAAGGAAATTTCCTTTACGAAAAGATCCTGGACCGACCGGGAATCGAACCCGTCACCCTCAGCATGGTCATACTGAATACCCGTGCGTTTACCGCCTCGGCTATATGGGCCCTGTGTATGTGTATGGGCTATAATTGTGTCCTGTCTTGGTTTAATGTGGACTCATACCCACAACTTCAATGTTATTATGAGGTCTTTAACAGAGTTAACTTGTTTTTATTCTTTGACTAAGGTGAAATACTATTTAATTTTGAGCTTGTAAACATTAATTCCAAAATAATTTAGTTTCTATACTTTTTCTTCGAAACAGAGATGTTTCTCAATTCTCGAGTGCTTTTCTTGGCTTACCAAATAACATTAAAATTTTTTTAGGGCAGGCTGACATGCTCAGCAATCATGATAATTGTGTTTATTATAGGATTCGTAATAGAGACATACTTGTACTTGTGAACATGTATACGCAGAACCACGTTCTTGAAATAAATAATTAATACTTTAGTGAAAAGCTAAATAATGACAGTGTGTGTTTTCTTTTCATGTATTTGACTATGTATCTGTTCATTATTTGAAAAACAAGTTTTCATAATGACTCAAAGTGTTTAGAATTTAATATTTTTCATGCATTATTGTATAAATAAATATAGATATTTTTTTGATCGTTTGCTACTAAGCTTAGTATTTTAGAAAGAAAACTATCAAACAAGTTTTGCTATTACTTGAAAACCATACAACATATTTCAATGAAATTTTCACACAGTCATCTACGCATACTACTTCGAAACTCCTAAAAATTGTATGGTTCTATCTTCAAAGACAAAAAAGTTGAGACTATTTGTAGGAGATGCAATAATTTACAATATGTGCTTTTAACAGTTTTTGCATGAAAAACCTTCAAAAAAAATTTTTTGTTCTAGACCCCCCGATGGATGTTTTCCACCGACCCAGCAAATTGAAGGGAATGGCCCAAAGTATCACTGGGCGAAATTTCAAACTTACTTATTTTTTTGTTTTAAAGTTGCTCTATAAACACACCGTGGGCCTTTTAGAGAAACCACAGCATCATCTGCAAGTTGTCGTAGCGTGCATTGTCCTTCCAAGCGTAAAAGTTATAAAGCAAGGGACTTGAACATGAGCCTTGGGGTAGGCCCATGTAGTTAATTCTGGAAGTTATGCTTTCCTGTCAACAGATTATGCAAGAAATTGTTTAAAGTTCCTGGTATTCCACTATTGTGCTGTTTTTTCTGAATATATTTCCATGGAAACTGAATCAAAAGCGCCCTTAATGTCCAAGAGAACCGAAGCCACTTGCTCCTTTTCCGCAAAGGCCAGTTGAATATCTGAAGAAAGCAACGCTAAACCATCGTTTGTTTCTTTACCCTTGCGAAACCTTTATTGTGTATTAGAAAGCAAGTTATTCCATTCGACCCAATGGTCAAGTCGTGATAGGATCATTTTTTTCAACAATTTCCTTTCATGATAACATTTCAATACTCCAATGCACGCTGACGTCGTCAAGTAATTGCTTTCTGTCTCTCCTATGGGGACTTAAGAAACAACAGGACCAACACCTGTCAAATTTGACAGGTACTGGTCCTGTTGTTTTCTAATTCTCTAAACGAGCGAAAGAGAGAGAATTTAGCCGTGATGCGGTCTATAGACCGGTATATAGGGCGGTATGAATTGTGATCAAACGCTTGTTTACCAGGCTTTTGAATAGCTATCAGGGTCTGGGACCATTTGGGCAAGAACACCTATTTTGGGCACTTGCTGATATAACTCAGTCGATTTCAAACCGATTGACTTGAATTTTTGAACATGTCTAGGTTCTGTGCGTATCTGATCGTGTTTCAAAAATGAAGTCGATCGGTTTAAAATTGACTGATTTACAGCCAATGTGATGTAATGGAGGTGAAGAGATGATTTTGTGTAATACACAACCGTATGCATGTATTAGTGTGCCATTCACGATTCCACATAGCAACCGAAATCACCCTATCAACCGTCGACGTCATACAGTTTGTTTTGAAAACTTCCAGGAAAGCGGTGTGCCTCACGGTCAAACATATTCACACTCGAAAAATCAAGATGAACAAGCAAAGCTCGCATGCTAATCAAAGAAAAATTTATTTACGCATGTATTGTTGCCCCAAAACATCAATTTCCAGTAACGTTTTTACTTCAAAATGTTGTGAAAAATAATGCATTCCAAAATATCATGAAATACGAGAAGTGCAACATGACGGCTTCAAAGTCGTATTCAGATTTGTGTGCATTCTGTTGAGCGTGTTGCACCGGTGCTGTTTCTAAGGGAGACACCGAAGTTGTTGGGCAATCGCAAATAAACAAGAAAACTTCTCCGGCTTGGTGGAGTACTGAATTTTCACCAAAGGTTCTTGAGGTATTTTACTAATTTTCTCTATTTTAGGATAACGTTTATGCAGATGTAATGTTCAACCCAAAAATGTGAAAACCCAAAACGATCAACTATTATAAAATGCTCGTATAACCAGCCATCAAACGTTGGAATAACCCAAACGAATATGGTGGACGGAAGCTAAATACCGGTGACATCGGGGAGACTCACAAATACAAATTTGTGCAAATTTTGCAACGAATAGTACCTGAAATGCGATAATAACTATGAGGAATAATTAACTCAATGTGCGGGGCCAACAGATCCCTTTATCACTCTAAACCAATGTTTCCCAAACTTTTAGGAGGTATCGCCCCCTTAGAGCTTCAAAATAGTTATTTATGCAACAAGTTGCAAAATGATGATTTTTTCAGCACGAGTCGTACATTTATCCAACGAGGCTTGCCGAGTTGGATAAATACGACGAGTGCTGAAAAAATCGAGTTTTGCAACGAGTTGCATACAACATTTTTTGTAATTACGAAAAATTCCCGTTCCGGATAATCTATCTAGCTACACATACATAAAATCAGGAGGAACCACGTGGAAGCGTCCATGTGCACCGGCGCAGTTTTTTGTTCGATCAGGTAGGCTGTGGTGTAGAAGGTGTCACAATTTTTCAAGTTCCCGTCGTCGTCGTCGTCGTCGTCAATCAGCAACATGAGAAGGAGCAAAAGTAGCTTCTGCTGCTGCTTCTGCACTTGATCAACGGCCCGAATCGGAACGTGGATAGTCCTGATTTGGATTCGAGTTGCTAATTGGATGTAGGAGCAGCAGCTGTATCTACGGAA
Organism: Aedes albopictus; assembly: GCF_035046485.1. Lineage (NCBI taxonomy): Eukaryota > Metazoa > Arthropoda > Insecta > Diptera > Culicidae > Aedes > Aedes albopictus. Next base: position 110,742,103 of record NC_085138.1, on the reverse strand, counting down.
AACGCAGTAGTGAGCAAAATGTATGTGCTGGCAAAAGTGCCGAAAAGTGCTACTTTTCAGCACTTTTAAGAGTGCCGAAAAGTAGTACTTTTCGGCACTTTTGTTTTAGTGGAGAAAAGTAGGCCATTTTATCGTTGCAACCGTGAGTGAAAAGTAGGGCAATAAGCAACGTAATTACAAAAAAATATTTTCGCCCCCCTAGGTGAGATTTTATTTTTTTCTATAGTAGAAGGCTGAAACTGTGCTTAGCTAAAACTTTTAGAAGCGCTACTGTGCTGCCGTAATTCTGCAAAGTGACGTAAGCGCCATTCAAAATGTCGATATTTTTTGGTATATTATATATAATAACTGGTGCAAAAATAACACTGTGGTATGCCTGCTGTATTAGAATGCAAGATCTAGTCGTAATCTATCATCTATGGAAAGAAACTTAGAGGATGAGCAGGAGTTTTATGCAATATAACCAAAAAATGGGTAAAAACTATCAATGTCGCTTACGTCACTTTGCAGAATTACGGCAGTGTGGTAAATCTAGCAGTGCCATTCAGTGTATCTAAATCTGTGTCACTCTAATTTTCATTTAATTGTTTTGTAAATGCGTTGATTTTCCGCGTTTGAAAGAAAATAGTGAATTTTAATCGTACTTACAAAAATATAGAAATCGTGTTTATGCCTACTTCTCAAATCGTTGTTAATTGAACATTTATTAATAGAAATAGAACGAACTGTGAACACATATGAACACTCGATATCCCAACCAGATGTTTTATCAGTGTTCTTAACCTTCCAGGACGCGCGCCATCAAGCAACCGAAACTGCACCGCGCTCACGCTGTGTACGAAAAGCGAGGTAGTGTTGTACTTTTTACAACAGCGCGCGCGCTGAAAGGTTAAAGAACTTTTTCAACAATTGAGTGTCAATGTTTCGTCACAAGTAGTCAAATATGACTGGTGGAGAAATTCAAAACAATTTCAAACACATGTTATGTGAAAAAAGTGCAACTCAGAAAAATATCTGTGTTGCCGAGTGCTGAAAATCTCGATAATAAAGAAAAATAATAATAATAAACATCGGTGTACTTTCAAATGTAGTTACGTTTCTCCAAATTCACATCCAGATTCAAATCAATAAGCTTCGTATAAATTTGAATGCTTTCTGTGTTTCAAATAAATTATCAAATAGTAAATATGCAGCATTCATGACTAGATTTAAATGTTTTCAAATTAAAAGAGAAGAGACGAACCAGCCAAGGGCTGAAAGTCTCTATAATAAAGACAAATCAATCAATCAATTCAAATTAACCTCAGTAAAGTTTGGGATTCCTCCGAGAAGCTTCTCTGAAATATTTTCAAAAACAGTTGTTTGTAAACAGTTCAGTGTTGTGAAATTCGTCTGATATTCAGTTTTTGCTTGGAAAGTCCATGAATATGTCCGCCTACGAGTTGAAACGCAATATTTCTCATCAATTATATTTTCTTTAGATTTCCAGAATCACACAAACCCTTCAGAAATTCGTGTAGCAGTCTTGTCTAGCAATTTTGTCAAAAAGTCCACATAAATACCAATAATTCTGTAAAACTAAGTTGATGCTTATGTTTAATAGTCACAGCATTTTTTTTATTATCCTAGACAAAACTTGAACTGTAAGCTTGAATGTCAGGGAGTTTTTATGATTCAGTTCACATTCTCGACTTGTAATTCAATACTTTTGATGTTTTTCAATCATTGAAAAAATCGCCCCCTTTTTTAGTATTTTCGCCCCCCAATTTTGATTTCTCAAATTTTCGCCCCCCTAGACCTGATTTTTGCCCCCAAGGGGGCGATTTCGCCCACTTTGGGAATCACTGCTCTAAACGATTATTGTGTTGTGTTATAAATTGCTAACGTCCATATCATGTATGAACTATCCGCTTAGCTTATGAAACGGTATGACGTCACCAACTTCCCCTCCAAGATTGTTTACATTTTGTGTTCCACTAACACAATCAGAGGATGACTTGCTCCACACCTTATATAAATCACATTGGCCAATATCTACGCTTTATCGCTTTCAGCAGGTTCTTCAGCTGTCTTTCGAGCTTGGCGTACTGTTGATAGAGATCTAAAGTACCATGTCTACGAAATCTGCATCATAGAAAACTTAAAACTTACCCAGTGTACAGTATTGAAAAAAATATTGACAATGACAATATTGTCAATAATTCTGTTGTCCTAAAATTGTTTTGTTTCAACTTTATCAAGGAAGTGATCTTAAGATTATTCTGAAGAGAGAACAAAAACGCCTTTTTTTCTGAACATTGCCTTGTTATTAAATTTTACACAATTTTACCGTAGACATATGATGAACCTATATTTTTGCGCGCGAGGAAATATATGGGAAGCGAATTTGAGTTCACCATTGTTAATAACCGTGGTTCAATCTATCCATGTAACCAATAAGTATGTGTGATTATTTCGTTCAATAAGTTATTATTCAATCATCTATCAATCATCAACTATTCAAAAGTAGTATTTTGTGCAAATTCACAAAGCCACAAGAATGAGAACTCTGGACTTTCATTTGAATAGGTCGCGCTGGTAATAAAGGGCACGTACGACCAATCCAAATCGAACTCCAGAATTAACCTAATCAATGTAATTTGAATGTGGGTGAAGCTATTACAACTGACAAACTATATGATAAATCTTACAAGGAAAAGCAATTTATTGATTTGAACTTTTCGAACGTGGATTTCGTTTATCTCTTCCAGGGAAGGGAAGATTGATCGATAAAAGTAATAACAAAAGAGGTTAATCGTAATGTTTATCTACTATGTACATAGCTTTGATGGATTGCAATCGAAACGTTTCTCGTGTGAAGCAAGATAAGACAAATGCAAATATGTACAATAGATAGTGATGAAATTGATTCGAGTTTATTTAGGTTGGTGCTAATTGGAGGTTATGTGGAGGTTACTTCTTTGAGGAACGGACGAATATTTTTGGAAGATTTGTTAGCTACTACATGTACAGCAAAACGTCGGTATTTTCAGCTTGGACAAGAAAATTATTCTTCGGATAGGAAATAAAACCACTGCAGTAAACGTTTTGATCAATAGTTCTAAAATTGATATAGATACTGTTAGAAATCTTGTGTTAAACAGTACTGCTGATTTTATGAAGAATGACGATATGCCAATCGAAAATGATGTTTACCCTATTGTTTACTAGAAACTTACAAATTCAGGTTGTTAGGTTCGTGAGTGCAAATTTTTTAAAGGGTGATAGAGGAACATAAATGGTAAAAAAATTGTTCTACGCATATGGTCAAATCTCAACCGTTACGTATTTATTGAACTTTCCATGTTTTAGATTATTATTGCCTTAACTGGCTATAACTTCAAAATGGTCAAACTTATCGCAGTTTTTTTCACCCTTGTTCGAAAGATTATTGAATTGTCTATCAAATGGCATCCTTGAATTGATAGGTTTAGTTAAATAACTAAGTTTTTTAGTGCAAATAGCTCAAAAGTAGTGTGTTCTATTTTGTTTTTGTCAATTAACTTTGAATAATGCGTAGCAAATTAAAATTCTTTCTTAGGCAAAGTTGTGGCCCCTGTTCCTCTCTACAATTCGTTCTTTGACACCAAACTTCTAGCTCTTATCGTTTTCTTGCAATTTCGATTTAATTGTGCGGCACAGTGCGCAATAATGTACTTACATTGACAGTTGCAAATTTATGATCTGAAATGCGATGTTTAAATCGAAATTGCAAGAAAACGATAAGAGATAGAAGTTTGGTATCAAAGAACGAGTTGTAGAGTGGAACAAGGGCCATAACTTTGCCAAAGAAATAATTTTAATTTATTATGCATTTTTCAAAGTTAATTGACAAAAACTAATTAAAACACGCTACTTTTGAGCTATTTGGTCTAGAAAACTAAGTTATTTATCTAAACTAATCGATTCTAAGACGCCATTTGATAGTAAATTCAATAATCTTTCGAATAAGGGTAAAAAAACTGCGATAAATTCAATTTATAGTCAGTTAAGGCAATAATAATCTAAAACATGGATAGTTGAATAACTACGTAATGGTTGAGATTTGACCATATGCGTAGAACAATTTTTTCACCATTTATGGTCCTCTATCACCCTTTAAAAAGTTTGCACTCAGGAACCTAACACCCTGTATAAGATAAGCCCATGATTTTCTACTTCTAAAAGTAAGTCAATGCTACATATTATATTACCAATTTTATTATTAATCTTTCATATTTCAAACGAACTCGTAGAGAAACAAACCCCTGCATAATTATACCATCAATCAGCCAAATCTAGAACCTGACCCTTGTGATGCCTGTGAGCGAAATGTCCTCACTCCACAACCCCCACAAAAATATAATCCAGCACATTCCCATGATAGTATCGATTGGTCACGATTTAACAAGTGCTTTTCCTGTTCTCTTTTCTATTCCCGACAGATAATTCGCAATCACCGGAACAGCATGCAGAGGGTCCATTCCATTCCGAATAATTGGATTAGCAACAGCAGCAGCAGCAGTACTGAGTGTGAATGATATGCACCAGCAATCGTTAAAATCCATCGGCAGCAGAAGAAAACGAAAAAGAAGAACGCAGCCATGAGCCAAACGACGATGATGACAACGACTATCATGGCAAGCGTCGGTAATTTGAGGCATAGGGGGAGAAGGAGGAAGTTCCGGGCATCGGAGGCCAGCTGTTCCAACTGGAGGAGCGTTTGGAGCAGTGTGGCGTTATTGCTCATGACGCTCCCGACGCTCAACTTTGCCCTGGCGCCCAAGTACGAGACGGCGTACGCGTGCGAGGGCAAGACGCTGATGATCGAGTGCGAGAATGGCGACCTGATCAACCTGATCCGCGCCAACTACGGGCGGTTTTCGATCACAATTTGTAATGACCACGGGAACGTGGACTGGAGCGTCAACTGTATGTCGCCGAAGAGCTTGAGGGTGCTGCACTCGAAGTGCGCCCAGAAGCAGAACTGTTCGGTGCTGGCGTCGACGAACATGTTCGGGGACCCGTGCCCCGGGACGCACAAGTATCTGGAGGCGCACTACCAGTGCGTATCAGCGGCGCAGTCGTCTACGACGACGAACAGGCCAAGTCCGCCGTGGCTGAAGACTTCGCAGCCGATTGTGTGGAGCACTTCGACGGTGCGGAACCCGGTGCTGAGTAAGCTGAACTTTTCCGATCCGCTGGCGGGTTTCGGGGTGACGTCTTCGGCGTCGGCGAGTAGCGGGAGCGTCGGTACCACGACGGCCGTTGGGAAGGTGAAACCGACGACGCCGTACAAGCAGCAGACGCTGATGGTGAACCAGCAGTCGCCGCCGTCGTTTCGAGGCAAAGGCGTGAACGATGATATGGCGATTATCAAGACAATTAGTGGTGGCAGCGGCAGTGATGCGGCGAAACGGGGGAAGGGTGAAAGTGCTCCGGAAGATGATGAAGATTTCGGTGACGATGAAGACTATTTTCCGACGCAAACGGCAGTATTATCCAACGCTAATAGAGATAGGGATAGCGGAAGTGATGGTAGCAAAAGCTACGACGAAAGCAATGTTTCATTAGGTGGAAACCATCCTAGCAGTAAGAAGAATGATGATAATCACGGCGATAGTAGTAACAACTATAATAGTGGTAGTAATAGCAATAGCATTAGTGGAAATAGCAACAGCAACAGCAGCGTCAGCGGTGTTGTGAATAATGTGTTAGATGTGAGTCACGCGTGTGGTCCTACGACGGCGCGGAATCTGTTTTGGAATGTGACTCGGGTTGGGGAGGCGAACGTGCAGCCCTGTCCGGGTGGGGCCACCGGCATTGCCAAGTGGCGATGCGTAGCAATAGGATCGCTGACGCCGGAGCAGCGGATGCACTTGCAGCAACAATCATTACTAGATGATAATAACAAAAGTGATATTAGTTTTAATAGTAACCTTAGCGGTAGGAGTGGCGGCGGCGGCGGCAGCGGCGGTGCGACAGGAGGTGGTGCAGTGGCCACGTGGTACTCATATCAACCGGATCTGACGCAGTGTCGATCGCTGTGGCTCAACAACCTGGAGATCCGGGTAAACCAGCAGGACTCGTCGCTGATTTCGATCGCGAACGATCTGTCGCAGGTAACGAGCAGTAAAACGCTGTACGGAGGAGATATGCTAGTCGCAACGAAAATCATGCAAACCATGTCGCAGAAGATGCACTTCGATATCGAAACCCTGCCGGATCAGCGACAGCGTGAGGCGTTGGTGTACGAGCTGTTGAATAGTGTAGTAAAAACCGGAAGCAATCTGTTGGATCAGTCCCAACATGCCAGCTGGCTGGATTTGAGTGTGGAGGATCAGATGCGGGTGGCGACGTCGCTGCTGACCGGGTTGGAGGATAATGCGTTCCTGCTGGCCGATACGATTCTTCGGGAACGACACGTTGTTCAGAAGGTGAAGAACATCCTGCTCTCGATACGAGTGTTAGAGACAAGGAATTTTGTAAAGAATGAAGTGTTCCCGGACTCCAGTCAGGAACGGTGGCAGGTTAGTAACGATCAGATAGAACTGCCCAAAGCGGCGCTGATAGAGAACAGCGAAGGCGGATTGGTGAGGATAGTATTTGTGGCATTCGATCGGTTAGAACAAATCTTGAGGCCACAATCGTCTAACGTTCAGCAACCACGTGTCGATCAGAACAAACTGGAGCAGGATGATTCAAATGCAGCTAAAAATGAAGCGTCCGCGGCGCCGCGACAGCGATTGCTCAACAGTAAAGTCATTTCCGCTAGTCTGGGCAAAGGTCGCCATATACAACTTTCCCAGCCAATTCGGATGATTCTGAAACATTTGAGGACAAAGAACGTTTCCAATCCGGCCTGCGTCTTCTGGAACTACATTGACCACGCATGGTCCGAAGATGGATGCACCGTAGAGTACACGAACGCCACCCACACCGTTTGTATGTGCAACCATTTGACCAACTTTGCCCTGTTGATCGACGCCATAGACGAAACGCAACTCTCGCTTCTGTCCATCATCGACGACGACATCAAAATCCTCATCTACATCAGTATGGCCATCTGCGTCGTGATAGTCATAATCGCCCTATTCGCGCTGAAACTCTTCAACGGAGTTTTCTCCAAGGTTCGCCGGCGTAATCACCAGATGGCCAACAATGCGGCGGCGGATTTGCATTTGCCGAACCATCTGCAGCACCATGGCCTTATCGGTGCCGGGGGCGGTGATCTGGACGTAAACATTCACCCGCATCAGCAGCAGTACAATAGCGCTGGTCTGATGCCACACGGCCCGTCGGATGGTGGTGGAGGCGGCCACCTAATGCGTCCCGGCCTTGGCCATCACAATCATCACAACAACAATAACCTTGTTACGACTACGTTCAACAATCTGGGCACCGGTGGTGGTGTCGGTGGACCCGGCCTCGGAGGCTACGAAACGACTCCGCACCATCGGCTGGCCGCGCAGGAGCGTATCAATAACAATGTAAATGCCACTAATAATCACGCTTTGACATATCGCGCTAATAATAATAATCAAATCAATTTATTACGTTCAGCAAATCAGCAGCAGCCGCAGCAAGCTACTGTTACTACCTTACAAACCACATCATCAGCATCTATAATCGCAACCGCCGGCGTCGGTCTCCACGGGGGCGGTGGCGGTAATGCGAGCATAGGTGGCGGTAGCAGCAGTGGCAGCAGCGGTGGTGCCGAGATGGCCGTGTACAATCTGACCGAAACGGGCACCGCCGCCACGTCCACGTCCACGTCGTCGAGTGCGGCGGCCATCAGTGCCAGTAGCATACCGCTGCTGCACCACCACCACCATCACCATCTGCATCATCATCTGCACCAGCATCACCATCTGGGGGGTGGTGGCGGAGGTGGCGGCGGCGGTGTCATCGGAATCGAAATGGCCGGCGGTCGGGGTAGCATCAGTGCCGTCAGCATCGGAAGTAGCGGTAAGCGGAATCTGTAGCGAGAGCGTGTGCTAGGGTTATAGGTGTTGTGTATTATGAAAGGACAGACCCTGTTGGTTTAATAATTGTACAGTTACACTGCTTTTTAAAAAAAGCTCAAAAGAGATAGAGAGATTGAACGAATGCTGATAGGAATGTACAGAGTGTGCGATATCTCGCGTTGTTATTTTGTATGATAGGTAAACGCGGCGTGTGTTATAAGAAAAGACTGGAGCTTCCGGTTAGCGTGGTCCATTCCCGTGTGTATCGCCGCCAGCTGGGTGGACTTCGAGCGGGGAAAGGTACGTGACGTGAGGATAGGGTGTATAAATTGCTCGCAATTTCCGTCTTGCCAGCGCAAGGATCTTCCACTCCGGAGAAGGAGCGTGTGTGTGCTTGGGGAAATCTATTTCCGTGTAGCTATCGTGTGTATTGCTTTCGAGAATATGGATAGGGTGGATTGCTGAAATACCTCGTGGACTTTTTTACTGTCCTTGCTGCTGCCGTGCTATATCGCACGTGAATTATTCGATACCGAGACCGGGGGTATGTATATCCTGCTAAAGTATGCTTATACCCCGCCGCACCGTAAACACCGTGTGCCCGTGGTCCCGACCCGGCAGCATTGACAAGATGATGAATGTTGGCAGAATGGGTTTCCGAGATTTATGTAATGCCACACTCGATTGCGAAAGCTAACGATATGCTCTTTCTCTCTCTCTCGCTCTCTAACACCGGTATTTTGGTTCTCCAATATCAATCGACTCGACAGGCAGCCAGCAGCGGCAGCACCGCTGCCGTATGTGCTGCGATGTGCGGTTGCAGTATGTTGGGAATTTGCTGGAATCTGAAGGATGTTCTCGAAATGGCATTCCAAATTGCAGCATTTGTATCAATCGACATGTTGCTCTGGCGGCGGGGTGTGAGAGACTAATTGAATTTCTAGAGCTAACGGTGCAGGATAAGTACTGTTAATCGGCGAATTAATGATGTGCTGACTTTTTTATATTATTGTTGAGAGTGAACGAAGATCAAAGATCTTGAGTCTTTGGATCAAATTGCTATGAATAACGAAATTGTGATGGAATAACTCATGTGATTTACAACGGCATTTCTGGTATTAGAAAGCATCCTGCATTTGCGGCATTTGTGCCATCGCGATAAAAATTAGTCAATCTGAGACATCAATCGAAGTGTAAATTTGTACGTTACCTATTTATCATGTCACTCAAGGATTTTTTTAGTGCCATCAAAGATTCTAAAATACAGTGCTTTATGAATTTATTTGAGTTTCCTCCAGGAATTTTTCTGAGTATTCTCCCATTAGTTGTTCGAAAACCTCTAAAAATAGAGGTTCTTACTAAGGGTCTGTCTCAATTGGGATATTAACCCTAAAAGGGATACCTTCATGGCCTCAGTTTCGCCACCTCGCTGAGTGTGTTCCACCAAAGACGAGCTCTGAAAGCGCCTGGGGTCCAAATGGACCCCAGGTATCCCTTTTAGGGTTAAAAATAATTTTATGCAATTCAGTATCATAATTTACATTTTATCTAACTCATTTTGGTATCATAATGGCTATTTTTTCCGAACTGGTTCATTATGCAACTGAAATGAGTTGCATAATGAAAAATAGTTGTATAATGTTCATAATGCAACTCATTTGAGTTGCATTATGAATATTATGCAACTCAAATGAGTTGCATTATGAAAAAATCATTGCATAAAATTTTGTATGGAACTCGTTGCAAAACTCGATTTTTTCAGCACTCTTCGTATTTATCCAACTCGGCGAGCCTCGTTGGATAAATGTACGACTCGTGCTGAAAAAATCAACTTTTTGCTACTCGTTACATAAATAACTATTAATTAAATTTGACAGTTCGAAAATTATTTTTCCTTGATTTTCGAACTGTCAAAAATAATTCTGCTCCAGAGCAGACTTACCCTACGTCTCCACTAGACAGAAATGTCTTGCCATTTTGCTGCCAGAAAGAGTAAACGTAACAGAAATGATCAACACCGCTGCTTTCCATGCAAACAGCGAGAGAACATTTCTGTCATGACACATCTGTCCAGCAAAATGGCAAGACATTTCTGTCTAGTGGAGACGTCGGGTTATGTTTGACAGAACGATAATTTTCGTCCTCACCGGCTCGCACATGCGCACGCTTGTCCACTGGTGTTTGTTTACATATCGGCTTGCGCTTTTCTCTCTGTTTCTCTCTTGCTTCGATTTTGAGGTGGGCCCGTCTATGCGTCCGTAATAAATATAATGTAATCATTTTTATCAAAGAAATATGTGTATGAATTTGGTATGGATGAAATTGTAATTGTACTTTATCCTGCTGAAGTCCGTAGCTTGATTGGCGACGGATAGCGAAGTGTTTTCCGTTGAATATTGTTCAAGAAGTCGGCATTAGCTTAGCTTAGCTTAGCTTAGCTTAGCTGACTGCACATATCTATGGTTGCTACTCCGTGATTGACCCGAACCAATGATAGTTGCACAATGAATCAACTGAACGATTGACTGGGAGTGGTCAACAATTCTCACCGTGCACGCTTCAGAGGCTCTCTTTAACGGTACAATAACGGCGCCGGCCACGTCCTTGCAGTCAGGTTGGAAGAAGGAAGGAATATTAATAACAACCTTTGTTTTGTGAAAGTTGGCGTTTACCGCACGTCTTCACCAAAGGTTGTAGGAAGGGTTGCTTGTTAGTAGGGAAGGTATCGTTGGGTCTGGATTCACTTTGATAAGTGATATGGGGCCGTTCATAAACCACGTGGACTTTTTGGGCGAAGTGGGGGGGGGGTTCTGGCAAAAGTCTACGCTCCATACAAATTTCAAAATTTTTGTATGGACAAAAGTCTACGAGGGGGGAGGGGGGGGGGTCTGAGATGGCCAAAATTCGGTCTACATGGTTTATGAACAGCCCCTATGACCTTTTGGCATTTAACCCTTATGTGGCCGGCAGGGTACCCGGGTACCCAGCACCCATTTAAAATATACGATGTAGAAAAAAGCAAAAAGTTTGCCGGCCACATAACGGTTAACCACGTCATGCAGAATATAACGCTATTGCTCGCTTCACGCGGAAAGTTGTTCAAGAAGTCGGCATTAGATAAATATTTCGATCGTGTTGATTTTCTTCCCTGCTCATAAAAAAAATCAGTATTTACGATCACGATCAAAAAAAAACGATCAAATCTGACTTTACATGTCAATGGTTGCTACTCCGTCATAAAAAATCAGTATTTAAGATATTTTCCCTCAAAGGGGATTCAAACACATTTTTATATTTACTAGCTGCCTCGGCAAACTTTTACAACTGTTGACCGCCCTCTAGATTAGTTTTATTTCGATCATGGTGAATTTCTTCCCAGCTCATTGAAAAACATTAACTTCACTATTTTCATATTTTTCTTGATAATTTTGATAACTTTTTCCACATATAAACACTGCCACCAAGAATACGGGTCGAACCGTGCAAGAGTCATGCTGATCGGTTTATCCGTTCCAAGTTTTGTCAGGAATTCCTCACAAATTTCTTCTATATTCTTCCGGAAGTTTCTCCAGGAATCTCCCTAAAGAGTCACATGCTGGAGAAATTATGCTACGGAAGAACCATCATTTCTAGTGAGAGGCAACTTGGAGGAATAAATGAGGAAAGCATCGAAGAAATTTCAAGGCAAAATAATATTTTGTTTTTAAATTTTCCGACAAGTTTTCATTTCTGAGCGGAATCATTTTTGGTAAGGCAACATTGTCAACATCGATCAACAGTGACGTGTTTAAATTGGGCCAGAAAAAAAAATTAAATTTGACAGCACAATGATTTTCGAGCTTTGAAATAATTTTCGAACTGTCAAATTTGATTAAAATTATTTTTAATATCCCAATTGAGACAGAGCCTAAAAGTTTCATGGAGGTTTTTGTTTAAAGGAAATTCCTACCAGAACTTCGTTTGAGTTTTCCCTGGAAATTTATTCATGTGTTCTTCGAAATTCTTCCAGGCGTTCCACGGAAATTTCTCCAGGAGTTCCACGGAAATTTCTCCAGGAGTTTTTTGGGAATTGCATCGAATAAAAGAAGAGGAATTTCCGAGGTACTCCTGAAAGAATTTCCGTGGAACACCTAGAGGAGTTCCTGGAGGAATTCCAGAAGAACTCCTGATGGAATTTTTGGAAAATTTCTGGAGGAATTCCTGATGAGCTTTTCTAGGAATTTCGGAGAAACTCCTGAAAGAATTTCAAAGGAACTACTTCAGAAATTCCTGGAGGAATTCCGAACGAACTCCTGGAAGAATTTCGTAGAATTTTTTGTGAAACTCGTGAAAGTATAGCCGAGGAACTTCTTTAGGAATCTTCTGAAAAACCATGGTAAAAAACCCGGGAGAAATTCTGGAGAGAATCAGGTAATTACTGGAGGACATCTTGGTGAACTCCTGAAGAAAATTTTCGAGAAACTCTATTCCAGAGGAACTTCTGGAAGAATTCTCTTGAAACAACTCCTGGAGGATTTCCCGAGGATCTCCTGAAAGAATTCCTGAAGAATTTCAAGAGACATTCTGTAGAAACTTCTGGTGGAATACCAGAGAATCTTCAGGAGGAATTTCGTGGGAATTTCTGTGCAACTCGTGGAAATATAGCCGACGAACTTCTTATGGAATTTTGTGAAAAACCCTGGAAAAAATTCCAGGGAAATCCTTGAAAGATTCATACAATTACTGGAGGACATCCTGGTGAACTCCTGAGGTAAATTTTCGTGAAACTCCAGGAGGAATTACCGAGGAACTTTTCTAAGAATTTCCGAGAAACTCTTGAAAATTAATTTCCGAGGAACTACTACACCCAAGTAACAGAACTAGGTGAATAACAGTTTCTTAAGCTATAGTTTGCTTAAGAGCAGTTTGTTCCACAGCAGTTTCCAGCAACAATGTTTGTTGGACAGGAATTCCTGGAAAAATTCCAAAGGAACTTCTGGAAGAAGTCTCGTAAAACGCCTGGAGGAATTTCCGAGGATCTCCTGGAGAAAATCCTGAAGAATTTTGAGAGACATTCTGGAGAAAATTCTGGTGGAATACCCGAGAAACTTAAGGAGAAATTTCGTGGGAATTTCTGTGCAGCTCGTGGAAATATAGCCGAGCAACTTCTTTAAGAATTTTCTGTAAACCCCTGTAAAAACCCCAGAGACATCCTGGAGAGAATCATGCAAGAGCTGCAGGGCATCTTGATGAACTCCTAAAGTATACAGTATTTTCGTTGAACTACCGGAGGAATTCCCGAGGAACTTCTCTCGGAATTTCCGGGAAACTCTTGAAATAATTTCCGAGGAACTACTTCAGGAATTCCTGGAGGAATTCCAGAGGAACTTCTGGAAGAAGTCTCGTGAAACTCCTGGAGGAATTCCCGAGGATCTTCTGGAGGAATTCCTGAGGAATTTCAAGAGACATTATAGAGAAACTTCTGGAAGTATTTCGTGGGAGTTTCTGTGCAGCTCGTGGAAATATAGCTGAGAAACTTCTTCAGGAATATTCTGAAAAACCCTGATAAAAACACACCGGGGAAATTATGAAGAGATTCATCCAATTACTGGTGGACATTTCGGTGAACTCCTGAAGTAAATTATCTTAAAACTCCAGGATGAATTTCCGATCAACTTTTCTGTGAGGTTCCGAAAAACTCCTGAAAAAAAAATTCGAAGAACTTCCCCAGATATTCCTGGAGGAATTCCAGAGGAACTCCTGAAAGAATTCCCGTGTAACTTCTGGAGGAATTTCCGAGAAACTCCTGGCGGAATCTGCGAAAATCTTGAGGAATTCCTGAGGAAGTTCAAGAAACATTCTGGAGAAACTTCTTGTGGAGTTTCCTAGGTACTTCTGGGAGAATTTCGTGGGTTTTTTTGTGAAACTTGTGGAAATATAGCCGAGGAACTTCTTAAGGAATTTTCTGAAAAAAAAACTATGGAAAAATCCTAGGGAAATCCTGGAGAGAATCATGCTATTACTGGAGGACATCTTGGTAAACTCCTGAAAAAAAAAGTAGAAACAATGGAGGGAATTTTCAGTTAATTTATGTAGTCATTTCCAGGAAAATCATGGATAAACGCCTGGGAAATCCTGGAGGGATTCTACCAAAAGTCTTGCAGTAATTCTTAAGAAGCTTTGAAAGGAATTCCCGTGGTATTCATGGGGAAGGCATGTTGCCATTTTCTTTAGCTTAATCGAAAGAGCTCATTTTTCTGAGTATAAGGTGATTTTATTGCGCCCCGATTCATTTGTTTTGATGGTTAAATAAACAAAACAGTTTTAATTTCCGTGGCTAGAATGACAGTTCAATCGATAAAGTGACAGTTCGCCCCGAAAAAAAAATTTTCCCCATACAAACTTTAAATGCATTTTAAAAATAGTTCCCGGGCACCGAAAATGATGAAATTTTGGATTTCGACTAATTTTTGGACGGAGATTCCGATTATGCAATAATCAGGACACCCCTAAAGAACCCAATTGCCTGTAAACTTTCCAGGTCCTGGGGAACCATCGGAGAAATGCATGAAGAGCTCCTAGACTAATTCTCGTGAACTCCAAAAGAACTTTCCGGTGAAATAAGAAAATTTAAGGGAAGCTCCAGAAGAAGTTTCTGTTGAAATTCTAGAGGAATTCTCGGAGTAATTCTAGATGTATTCCGAGGGGACTCTTGGGAATTCTTGAACATCTTCTTAAGAAAATTTTAGAATATATTCTCAGATATATCCCAGAAGGAATTCTGGGAGAACTCATGGAGTAAACTCTGACGGAGCTCTTAAAGGACTCCTTGAAGTATCTTAAAAAGGACTCTTGTATAAATACCGCAGGAAACGGTTACAGCAGTTCAGAATGATTTGCTAGTACCGCTTCGCGCATTGACTCGTTCTAACAGCAAGCAGCTAACAGGAGGTTCTTTCGGGTTCCTACCGGCATTTTTCAAAATTGGAACAATTCTTCTCAAGATTCTTCCTTGAGAATCTTCTAGCATTCCTGAGTTCTACCCGATTTCTGCAAGAGTTTTTCATGGGAATCCTACAGAACTTTTTTTCCAATATTTATTCCAGAGATTATCCCAGAGTCCCTCGTGCTAATTTTTCGTAGATCTTTCTACGTTTTTGCAAAGAAATTTTCGTGGGATTTCTTCCAGGATTTTTCCCGAGATCTCACCAAGAGTCTCCCTCAGGATTTATCTCAGATGTTGTCACGGAATTTCTCCTAGAGTTTCTTCCCTTCGGGATTCCTCTTGAAAATTTTCCTCGATTCCTTCCGGTGTTTCTTCTGGGACTTTTCCAGACGAACTTTCCGAGATTACTCCGAGAGATTCTACAGGAGTTATTCTTCTGGGATTTCTACTAGAGCTCCGCTTTTTTTCACGAATTTTCTGCAGGAGTTCCTCGCGGGATTTTGCCTGGCGTTTCTCCTGTTATTCCTACAAGAAATTCCTGTGAGCTTTCCTCTAGTGTTTCTCCCTGAATTTCTTCAGAAGTTTCAGTCGGGATATTTCTTAAAGGTTCTCGCGGGATTTCGGTTGAAGTTTTACCTGAGCTTTCTTTCGAAGCTCCTTCTGGGACTTCTCTTAGTAAATACCTTCCGGCATTGATCCTGGGATGTCTCTCAGAGTTTTTTTTACTGAATCTATCTCATAGACTTTCTCCTAAGACTTACAGAGTGCGGCAGGAAAAAATGCGAAAAGTTCAAGGCAATATTACACGCTAAAGCTAAGTTTCCTGTACTATTTCGCGCGCGTGTAGGGAAATGATTCAATTTAAAACTTTTGAGTGGGCTTCTGGGGGAAAATCCAGATAGTGAGATTCCAACGGAGTTGTGAAGCTTTCCTGGGAAAATACTGATTAGAGACATTGCGCTGGAATTCCGGGGGAACTTTTAATGGTATTACAGAGAGAACTAAGGTTAGATACTCATTAAAAATTCTGCAATTTAGGCGTTAGGACTACGATGGAAGGAATTCTGCTGGGACTCTGGCGGTTACTTTATGGAGTTGTTGAAGAAATACTGGGACAAAGCTTCACGGGAAATTTTATGAAGATTCACGAAGGATTCTTTGTGATGAATCTTCTGGCATTCCGTACGAAGGTTTTTCTCTGGGATTTCGCAGAGAAAATCCTTCATTCAGCAACTTCTTTCGGGATTCCTCCAGAACCTCCTTCTAGATCTCTGTAGTAGATATGGCGATATGGTTTCCGTGGTCACGACAATCTCGTGAGTAAATTTTTGGGTTCCTCCTATAGTTTCTTCTGGTATTACTCCAAGATTTTCTTTAAAGATTACACCAGGAGTGGCATCAGTGAGATTTCTCCAATAATTCCTCTAAAGATTCCTCCAGAAATTCCTCCGAAGATTTCTCCAGGTGTCCATTCAGGGATTCCTCCGGAGATTCCTCCAGAAATTGCTCCAAAAATTCTACCGGAGATTCTTCCGAAATTCCTCCGGAGGTCCAGGAATTCCTCCGAGGATTCCTCGGAAAAATCTCTGGGAGGAATTCCTGATGGAATCTCCGAAGTAATTCCTGGAGGAACCTCCAGAATTGGGGGAATTCTGGGAGGAATCTCCGGTGAAATTCCAGGAAGAATCCCCGGAGGTATTCCTTGATGAGGAATTCCTGGAAGAATCTCTGGAGGGATTCCTGGAGGAATCCCCGGAGGAATTTCTGGAGGAATCTCCGGAAAAATTTCCGGAGGAATCTCCGGAAGAATTCCCGAAGGAATCTCCAGAGGAATTCCCGGAGAAATCTCTGGAGGAATTCCCGGAGAAACGTCTGGAAGAATTTCCGGAGGAATCTCCGAAAGAATTTCCGAAGGAATCTCCGGAGGAATTATTGGAGAAATCTCAGAAGGAATTTCTGGAGATTTGCTCCAGAAGATGCTCTGATGATTGCTCCATAAATTGCTTCGGGGATTCCTCCGGGAAATTCCTCCAGGAATCTTCCAGGAAAGCCCTGTAGGAATTCTGGAAGAACTGCACGGGAATTTCAGAGAAACTCCCGGAAAATTCATGGTGGAATTATTGGTGAACTTCTGGTGGAATTCCCGAGGTAATTTTAGATGAGTTCGTGTGAAACTCCTGGAGGAATTTCTTGGAAACTCATTGGGGAATTCCAAGGGAATTTCTGCAGGATATCCCGGGGAACTCCTACAAGAATTCACGGGGAACTCCTGGATATATTCCCGGCAAACACCTGAAGGAATTAACGGGGAACTTCTGGAGGCATTCTTGGGGAACTCCTAGAAGTTTTATTGGGGGTTTCCTGGAAGTGGAACCTGATTATTTCTGGATGATTTCCCGGGGGAATCCCTGGTGGAATTTCCGGAACACTCCTTGAGGAATTTCCGGGGAACTCCCACGAAAATATCCGGGAAAATCCGGAAGAATTCCTGATAATCTCCTGGAGGAAGAACTGGAGGAGAACTTCTAGATGAATTTCCGTGAACTCCTGGGGGACATTCTAGAGGAAATATCGGGAAACTCCTGAGAGAACTCTTTTAGGAATTTTCGAGAACTAGAAAACCTCAGATTTCTTTTGATAGAGCAAAACAGAGCAAGAGCAATGCTGCAGATTCTCACATAATTCCTTTCTTCCAGGAAACAAACATATTCACCGAGCTGGAGTTGTTCTGAAATTAACCGCAGGATATTTCATTGTGTTTTGCCGCGCATACGCGCCAACTTATAACGTAGTTGGGGGCAAGGCCTTTCAAAACCAATCGAATGCGGAAAATATCGATGCAATTCATCTTATTCAGGCATATTCACGTGAAAACTAGTGCATTGGACTAATAAAACGTTGAATTTTGTCCAATTTTGGAGAGCTTCGACCCCCCAACTACGTCACAAGTTGGCGCCTATGCCGCAGCGGCATACTTGCAGATTTTTTTTAGTACGTACCGCAGTGCTTCCGCATTCCATTGCCGAACCCATTGCGTTTTCCGCAATCAAATAAATAAATAAAATATTTGACGCTGTGTACTACATGCCTAAGGCCCCTGTGTACTAACAGCTTAATGCATTCTGATGTCTTTGGTGCGAAAGAAGAAACAAAAACGAAAGAGAAATGCCCCTTTAACTCACGGAATAATACATCGACATATTATTCCGTACGGAAAATCAACAACATGACTGACAGCATCGCATGACAGTGCCATCTGTTGGCAAATCTTTCTGGCTGCAAATTACTTATCAACTGCGAACGCTTAAGTAATTTTGGTTGCAAAAGTTTTACGTGACCATTACTTGTCCTATCTTTTTGTACAGTACTTACCAGGTGGAAACTAGCCATAAATATGGGATATATATGATTATTTTTTCATGACAGTGTATCAGTCAATGTCTATATTCTAGCACTGAAAAATAAAAATGAACATATTTGATGTTTAACATGTGATAATGTAGGACTAATAAGCGGATATCAATAAACTGCGCCCCCAATGGTCATTAAACTAAATGACTATAACAGTAACAAAATTAGCTCAAATTTGATGAACAACCAGACCACACTGATCCAGAACCATGTAGTTTCACATACCAGATGAAATAAGTACATATATTTGATGATATTGTAGAGAAAATCAAAAATTTTGTTTTATCAGATGCGAAATTTAGCGACCTGTGCGATTTTCTGCGGTTTGAAAATTCTGGTTGTCTTCATCTTCAGGCGCCGCCCTATAAAGGTTAGTGATCAAATTGGGAAATTTTTCAATTAACTTTTCAGAAAACTAGCCTATTATAGATCATGGAACGTTGAAACATAGATTGGTTAATGTCAAATGAACGAAAATGAGGTTTGAAGTTAAAAAACACTTTCGCATTTTTTCCTGCCGCATACTGTATGCCGGAGTACTTTTTGGGATTTCTGCAGGAGCTATTGTTGATATTTCTCATGGAGATTTTCTCGTCATTTCTTTCAGAACTGTTTGCTGGCTTTTCCTCATAGTAGTTTACTTTAGGACCTCTTGCAGTTATCCTCCTGAGAACATTTTTCTTACAGATTTCCTTCATGCGCTGCAGTTACAGCGTATTTTGCCCCTCAGCTCCAATGTCGTGCGCGATTGTTGTGCACTTCAGCTAGCATGCTGAAACTGGGAGTCAAATCGATCTAGTTACGCGCCTAATTTGCTTCGGAATATTTTCAGAGCTCTTACCGGAATATCTGCCGCAAATTGTCCCGAGATTCTGGCTGTAGGGATTTTTTCAGAAGTTTTTTTTCGGAATATCTTTCGGGATAATCTACAAAATTCCCAGAAAACTATTGGAAGGAATCCAAGTGAAATCTTGTGAGAAACTCCGCAAAAACATATTAGAGATCTCGGCAGAAACTTCCGAAGAATTTCTAGTCTAGTTTACACATACACAGTCATTCATTGAAAGAGTCCTGAAAAATGATAGAATCGACTGCTTCTATCATTTTCTTATAATTATCAAAGCTTGCAGCACATCTGAGGTGCAGTACAATAATTGAAGCAGCCAGGCCTATTGTGCAGCGTTGTGGATATTGTTGCCACTATAAAGCTAAAGCACGGGGACATCTCATACCAACCGCTCAGCATAGTTATACTTGTACAAGAACTTGTATGCAAACCATACAACATACATGCACAATTCCAGTGTCGTTCAAAAGTATTGACATGGACGAATAATGCCAATTTTGAGCCAAAACATCATCATCAATATAATGGTCTAATTCCAAGAAGATTGCGAAGTTCTTCGGTAGATTTCCCTATTAATTTGAAAAAAGAAAACATGTCTGGAAAGGAAATGTTCAACTTCAGTTTCCAAATATTAAGATCGAACTGCGCCTCCAGTAAGTATTTGACCGGACGGATGCAAAAGTAGGACGGAAACCAAACCCAGATTGAATCCTGCCTGTTCCTAGAAGAAAACATCCACAACATCATGTCTGGAGTACGACAACGACGACGACGACGACGAAAACAACATTACCTACCAGCAGATAGGAAACGAAAGTGAGTGAAAATGATTTCTTCCATTTATGTGTGCTCGGAGCAATTTTTCATCATTACAGGAAATTTTTGGCTCTCGGCGCCGGCTTCCGTTTTGCGCCAATGAAAAACAAATCAAATTGCTTGGAGTGGAAGTACCTCTGCTCTAAGAACCTCTTCCCCACCATCACACCCGTTCTTTCTTCATACATCCGATCCATCCGATCCAAGGAGAAGAAATCATGACAAAGCAGTTGGATTTCCACAGCTTTTGTTGTTGGCAGCTTTGGAGACTCTGTGCGGAGAAAAAGGTTGATTGAAATTAAGTGGTTGCGTTTAGTGGGTGCTTCCAGGAGGGATTTGTCGGCAGCCTGTCGGTCGGTTGCTGCTACCTACTTCTGCTTCGCGGTTTCGGCAATTTATCCAAGTCATGTGATTGTATTGAACGAACGCAATGAACCAGAGACGCTCTTCAAGAGGTACCTAGCAATCGAATCGGGGCTGGATGGATATATTGTAGCAATCTCTGCGTGTAGCTTTATGTTGCGATTGTGAGCAATGTTGCCACCACACCACCAGCAGGTTGTTGCGATGGCATTATTGTTATGGGGAAGAATTTTCCAACTGATTAGATTCGAACACGATGGCGACGACGATGTATGTTCGAACATACAAAGAAATCCCGTTTCAATAGATTCCATCATCGTTTTTCGTTCCTTTGTATCGATGCGTAAAAGGTGAGTACATACATACCTGGGTATGTACCTTCTATAATTTCATTTTCGATTTGCCAACAACAAGGACGTACTTGAAGGGATCATGTAGGGGAAATCGTTTCGAGTTCAATGAGTTATAGATAAGCTTTTGTGAATTACATTGATTACACTTGAGTAGTGTTATTTTACAAGGGTCGTAATTTGATGGATTTTGAGAGGGAATCGGAACAGTTCACTCTTAAAATTGAATCAGTTTTAAATCTAGCAAGATCAGTAAGGACCAATCTTTGTAGACTAATTCAAACTAGTGCAGGACGAATAGATTTCAGCTATGAACATTATTTTTGTAGATGGAACTTCAATTCAAACCTTGTCAACTCATTTGCAACTTTAAGCAAAGCTGAAATTACAAACTCGCGTGTCATGTCTCGTCGAGCATGTGTGCATGACAATGACGCAATCGTCGCCGCACTCGTCTCTGAGCTAAATACCAAAGATGTATGTGTTGTAACGATTGATTTATCTGTTGAAAACTTACTTTTAGTCCTGAGCCAGCCATGGTGATGCAGAGGGCCGAATTGAAAGATCTCCATCTTGGGCGATTGACCGCCATCGCCTTGACCTGTGGCCAGGTCAAATTTCTGTCGCCTTTCTTAATTTCTTTGTTGTGGATGCGCCGGCATGACCCTTTGGGCCTGCCACTGCTGAGATGTGCTGCTGGGTTCCAATCTAACGCTTGCTTGCAGATTTCGGTTCCGCCTCTGCCTAGAGTTTGGCTGATCCAATTCCACTTTCGTTCCTGAATTACTGTTGCTTTTCATGACATCGACGATGGAGCTTCACGTTGGAGATCCAATTGTGATGTCACCATGCACGAATTATTTACCGTAGGCATCTATTGATGAAGACCTGCCAGCAGCCATTGAGTGTTCTCCACTGATACACACCAGGGTTCACTGGCGTACAGCCAGTGCACAATGGTCCATGAAACAGATTTACGAGGAAAGATGCATTCAGCGCCTTCAAATGATTTGTTTTAGACAAATATGGTCTTCTACAAAGTTGTTCCTAATAATAAGGCTCTCTTTCCAATGTACATGAAAATTAGGGTGGTCCATATTTTCAAAGAAATTGAAAACCAAACTTTTTCATTTGCAAGAATAACTATATACATTCTTCGGGAAAGTTGTAGATCTTTTAATTTTCAGCAAGTTTGCCAAGTTTTAAAATTAACCGATCTAGAGATATTTTTCTAAGCTCAGGGTGGTTCAAGAAAAAACGGTTTTCTGACATTACCTTTTTTGTTTCAATTTTTCATCAAAGTCGTCCAAGAAACACTTGTTTGAAATCGCGTCGTTTCGTACGCTGAGATGGTTGTTATCTCTTTCGGTTCAATAGTTACAGGTGTTTAGTATTCCTAAATCATTGCTCAAAAGAATTTCAAAAACAATCCCTGAAAAAAGTTCTTAAGTAAATCTTAGAGGATTTTTTGTAGAAGTTCTTGAAATAACTGCTAGATACATCGTTAAAGATAACTGCGAAGGAATTCTCGCAGATAATTCAAGGAATACTCGCTGAGAATTCAAGGAATACTCGCATATCAGTCCCATCTGGATTTTTTAAAGCATTTCTTCATAAAGTATTTCAAGGATTTTTCAAGGAATTCTTTAGATGAACCTTAGCAAATTTCTTCATGGATTTAGATTTTTATCCAAAAAAGAATCCTGTAGGAGTTCCTTGTGGAAAACATTTTTGATGTGTTTTGGAGCAATTACTACAAAAAAAAAAAACTTTATGAAAACTAGCATAACATGGGAACAGGACCCAAAGATCGTTTTAGTAAACAAACATGTTTTGGTTGCGGTAGGTCTCATCTCGATCCACTCACGCACAGCTATACCTATTACTAACAAATGCCGTAAGGCGTGTTATTCCTAATAGTGGTGCGCGATCGAAACAAGTTTGTTTACAAAAGCATCTAGGCTTTTTCACACGTTAAGCAAGGAGTAGTACTATGAGGTATAACTCAAAGGATTCTTAAAGAAATTTTGAGAGCAAAGGGATTTTTGAAGGGTTTATGAAATGCCTGGATTATTTCTCAAAGAAATCAATGGCGGAAACTCCAAAGAATTCACCTAAAATTAATTGGTGCAAATAATAAACAATCTTCAAATGAACTCTTATAGATTTCCTTGGTGGAATTTCTGAAGTGTACCTCCTGAGGAAACTTATGCAGGAATCCTTTGGGGATGAATGTTAACAGAATAATAAATGCACTGTTGTTTGAAGCTTGCTCCTTGAGATTTGTGCGTCTGAAGTTCTGATGCACTGTTCTTAAAGGATTGTTGAACGAGATGTGAAAGAAGACTGGAAAAAATCACCTAAGGAATCTTTGGACGATTTTCTACAGCAATTAATGGAGGAATGTCTGAAAAAAAATCCCGGCAGGTGTAACTAAAGAAATGCTTGAACAAATTCCTAAGAAATCCTCGAGAGGACCATTATCAAAACCAATTGAGGCATTGCAAAAAGAACGCTTGGAGAAATTTATTTAAAAAATCCTCCTCTGGGAAATTGCTGAAGAGATCATGCAGGGTAACCCCAAAAGTTATCGTTTGTGGAAAACTTTAAGAAACTCTTTAAGGAATTCTTTGGGAATTCCAAAAGTAATCCTCAATCGAATCCTTGGAGAAATTATTAAAGAATTTAAACAAGGAATGCTTTAAACGATTGATGAAGTTTTTGCAAGAGTTTGTAACAAGATCCTTAAGGAAATTCTGAAAACAATTTTGAAGAATTGACCAAAATTTTTGGAAGAAATGCTTAATAAATCCTTGGAAAAATTTTCTTAGGAATTCTTGAAGCGATTCCTGACCATTTCCAATGGATATTCTCTATGAAATTTCGGCGTTACATTAATTCAATAAAGTATGCTCCTAGACATTCTTTAAAAAAACCTGAAGAAAGTGGAAAAACAGTCTTATGAGGAGTGCTTAAAGTAATCTTTGGAGAAATTTTTGAAGAAAATATTTGATTTTTTTTAAATAGGGTATCTGCTCTTTAATATAATATTTAAGCATTTTCATCCTAAAAATGATCTTTTATTTTGTTTCTAATTTTTGTAGTTTTGTTAGAAGTGAGCCCGAATGATGACAAAAAATACGAAATCAATCGGTGCTAACAAAGCGTAATCGTTTTGTTTTCGAATAAGATGAATTTGGGATTGTAAGATTACTTAGGGCACAATGACTCTAGCAGGAATACTCAGAGAAATTATCTAAACTTTTTTTGCTCGATGAAAAGTTAGAATGATTTTTCAAAAAAATTTACGAAAGAATTTCGGGGAAATCAAACCAAAAATTGCAAAAGAAATTCTTGAAGGAGTTCCTAGCAAAAATGTCTGAATGAATTCATGGGAAAACTCCTAGAGTAGATGGATATTCAAGAATTCTTAAGATGAATTCCAGAAGGATTTTTCGAAAGAATTCTTACAGATTTTCTTAGAAGAACTTCTGTAGGAGTTCTTGGAGGAATTCTTGAACTATTGTCCAATGGATTCTTTGGAAATTTCCTGGAGTAGTTCTAGGGTGAATCTCTTGGTAGAACCTTAGAGAAAGTCCTTCAAGAATCATTGTAAAGTTTTTGGAAGAAATCCTTGAAGTAATTCTTAAAGGAAGCCTTGGAGGAATTTCTGAAGGAATCCTTGAAAAAATATCTTAGATCTTCAAAAATATGCCAAGCTGATCGAGGAATGCTTGAGGAAAATCTATGAAAAATCTTTGGAGAAATATCTGAAAGAGTTATGTCAGGGAATAATTGAGAAATATTAAAAGAATCTTTGGAGAAATACTTCAATCCCGGTTAGAAATCATAAGAGGAATATTTGAAGAATCTCCTGAAAAAAATTATGAAGGAATGTTTAATGAAAATTCTTGAAGGATTACTCTTCCTCTAACGGAATTCCGATGTAATTTATTAGAAGAATATCTGATTCAAAAGAAATCATAAGAGAAATCTCTTTGTATCATTTTACTAGCTTCGCCACTGCGTACAGTAGCACAAATTTCATGTTTTAGTTGAAAATTCGGTACTCTAACCCGAGCAGAAAAGAATATCAAAAGCATAATAAAATATGTTACTTTGGCATAATAACTGTATGGTGGAATCAGTAATTTTTATGTTATTAACACATCTTATTATGTTATAATCTTGTCTGTCATAAGCGGCAGAATAACAAAAATCATAACAAAAAAAAACGGACGTGGAAGACCAATTTAATAACATGTTTTAGATTAAATATCAACTTAATAAACCTACAAAGAAGAAGAAGAACAACTTAATAACAATGAATCTTGTGTTGAATTTTAAATCTTGTTATTGTTGTGTTATAATTCATCACATATTTGTACATTTTGAATAATAGAATAATAACAAAACTTGGTCTACAACAAAGTATATTATTGAAATATTATTTAGTAGATAAATCTCAATAATTTGATCATAACAAAACAAGATTGCCAAACAAAACATGTTATAAAAAAGTAATACTTTGATAAGTTAATAATAACAAATTATGATATAAAAAAGGCTAAATGATTCTGTTGTTATGAATTTGATATTCTCCACAACCACAACGTACTTCATCATTAAAGCTTTTGATAAAGGTTTGTCATCTGTAGATTACAAGAAGAACCTTCTGGAAAACAATTCTGGAGGAGTTGGAACAGGCGTCGTTCGGTTGGATCGTAGGCTTCTAGGTAGTTTGCCTCACAAGATCTACAAGAAAACTCTCCGCTTCGCTGCACGATTCGAATGTGTCTTTTACAATAATTGGAAGTGAGTCGGAAGTCGTGAAAATTTTAAAACCCTTCATCAAAACGATACTGATATTCCTTAAGGTCAGAAGTATTCTAAGAAGTTTTGCTACCCTCGATGGGTATCAGTAGGTCGGCTCCAGAGGTACGTTCTCCTCCATTTGGGAGATTTGTGGGACTCTCGATGCTTCTGTAATCTTTAATTATAGGGCTCTAAGAAAATCATTCTCAAAGTTTCATTTTTTCTGGAACTATTAAACTCTACATTTCTTATCAATAGAAATGTTTCCTAATCGTCCCCTCCACTCTGTGCCAAAGAAGATTTAGCAACAGTCAGTGTCCTTGACTGGTTCAGTCGAGGGGGTCACAAAGATTAACCTCACCGGCAGAAACAAATTGCTTGGACATGGTTCTTTACCGGTTTTCCAAAGAACACACCGGAAGACCAACAACCATCAAACGCCCACGAGCGAGGTGCTGCTACTACTCTTGAATCTGAGCAGGAAAGAGGCCACCTCCCAGCACCCCTGTTTCAGAACATTACTCTTTCATCCCCGAAGCACGGCTCACAGTCATCTGCTGGCTGCTACTGTGACTGTGGTGAAGACTCAGAAATAAACACAAAATATAGGTATAAGAAAGATATTACAAACATGCGCGTCCCGCTCTCTCTCTCTCTCTGTGTCGCTCGGTCAAAGGAAAATTAAATTTTTCCGAACGATTGATTTTTTATGGCAACTGCCCCTTGAACTCTCGGCGGGTGGTGGGACAAATCCCCCCTGGGGATCAAGTCCACCGCCGCCCCTTGAGACTTGATTTTCTTCTAGAAGCAGCAACCCCGGCAACAGCAAGCGAAATCTTTCCTTACATCGCCGCCACCGGTCGTGTATATGTCGTCTGTCGAGGCAATTTAGCTGAGTTACGATTTGAGTCGGGGTGGGCGCTGGCTCTACTGCTGTCTCCCCAACCATCGACGCAAATGGCGGGAATGTGATGGGGATGGGGTTGAGGCTGGGGCCTCGAGTTTTGGGACGTGGACACGCGCCCAACCCACCTAACGAGCTGACTGGATCACCGTAATCGAATTGTCCCTTGCGGGGATGGTGGTGTCCCAAGCGCAGGGCAGGTAGCGGGTCATTAGAACCGCTTTTCGATCGAAAGATTTTCGCTGAACTGATCATTTGTTCGAAACTTGTATATGCTGTAGTTTATAAAACAAAATTTTGTAACAATTTTATAATATTTTTTTTTTTTTTTTTAGAAACAGAATTACAGTGATGATCCGATTTTATTAGCTCCATGTAGAATGTTGAGCTGACATAATTGAGTAATTTTTGTTCGTTCAAAATCCAAACAGCAATTTGAATATTATAGAGGAATTCTTGAGAAAATCTCTGGTTAATAATACCTGACTCAGACAACCAGTACTCGTATAAGATGTTGCATAAGATGATAAAATGGAGGCCATATGCGTGCATGCCTCCATTTTGGCGCATGTAAAATGTACGTATATAGCCTCCACTTTAACATCTTATGCAACATCTTATACAGGTCGGACTCGATTATCCGGAGTCGGGTTCTGGCGCTTCTCAGAATAATATCTCGCAAACGGAATGGTGTAAGAAGCTGATTTTTTTTAATGATTACTAGTCGCAGTTGGGTTGACAAAATGTCAAAATTTAAGCATTATAGAACATTATGTTCCCCAGATACATGTTTGAGAAGCATCAGAATCTAACTCCAAATAATCGAGTCCGACCTGTACGATCACTGGTTGACTGGGGAGGGAATTCCCGGCGAAATTCCTTGTAGGATATCTGGATCATTTATTCTTTATAAAAACCAACGAAAAAAATCTCTAGAGGAATTCCCGAAAGAACCACTGGAGAATTCAGTAGAGGAATTTTTCGATAATTCCTTGTATGATTTTTTTGGTGAATCTTCAGAATTTTTTGAAGAAATCCTAGAAAAGTCTCTAGAAACTCTTGGATGAGTCCACGAAGAAATGGTTTGAAAAATTCCTGGAAAAATGCCATCTGTAACCACTGAAGGAAGCACTGCAGAATCTCTACAGCAAAAATTGGAGAAATCGCAGAAAACTCCTTGCTTGACACACGCAATACTGGGAGTGGTGGCGTTAATAACGGAAAAACCTTAGAAAAAAAAACTCACTTATCAAACACACTCCTGTGTGAATTTCTAGTTAAATCCCTGGAGGAGTTCCTTGTTAAACCACTACTGGAGGAATCCCTGTAAAATCCCTGGAGGATTCCTTGGAGAAATTCTTGGAGAAATCCCTTGAAGAATCCCTGGATCAATCTTTGGAGAAATACCTGAAAAAAATTTTGAAAATCTTTTCAAAATCACAAGAGAAATTCCAGAAAAAATCCCCTAAAATACCATATAGAAATTCCTGGAAAAATCTCTGGTGGACTTCCTGAACGAATCTCCGGAATTACTAGGAGAATTTCTGTAGGAAGCTCTGGACGAATTTCTGGAGATATCTCGGATGAATTTTTGAAAGAATATCTTCTTTAAACATTTCTTAGATAAATCTTGAGAATCATTACTTGAGGAATGCTTGGATTATCTCTAGAGAAATCACTAGACTAATCCCTAAAAAAATCTCTAGAGAAGTTCTAGAATAAATAGCTGGACGAATTCTTTAGTAAATACCCGGATAAACCCCTGGAGGAATTCCTTCTTGAATCGCTGGAGGAATTTCTAGTGAAATACAAATAAAAACCCTTCAAGAAATTCTGAAAGAATACAAAATGCAATCCTTGGAAGAATATTTCCGAGAGCTTTTCAAATGGTTTCGTTCATAAATTCCGTGATGGAATTTTTTTCTGTTCGGGTGAGCCAGTGCGACCAGTAATGGATGGAATACTTGAGGAATTTTTGGATTATCCCTAGCGAAATCAGCAGTGAAATCTTTGAAAAATTTCTGGCATACGCAACAGCTTGTGAAGTTGGCGCCTATAATCCCTGGATAAATCATTAGACGGATTCCTGGATAAATTTCGAGAAAACTGCTTTCAAAGAACACTGGTGAAATTCCTAAAAAAAAAACAATGTAGATTCATGAATAATTTCCTGGTGGACTTCCTGAAGCAATCCTCGTTGGAGTTATTAGTAAAATTCGTGGTGAAACATCGGATGAATTACTAGGGGAATCACAAGAGAAATTTCTGTATGAATCCAAGGAGGAATTTCTTGAGAAAGCCGTAAATTATCTCTGAAGAAATCACTGATGAAATCCCTGAAGAAACCCATGAATAATCCTTAGGAAAGTTCTTGGTTAAGTATCTGGAGGAATTATATAGAAAATACCCGAATAAACCCCGGAGGAATTCCTTGTTTAATCACATGAGGAATTTCTGGAGAAAATCTAAAAAAAATTCTCCGAGAATCTCATTGGAGAAATTCTTTGAAAAACCAAAGATAAAATCCCAGAAGAATTCCCGGAGAAGTCCATAGAGGACAAATCCGAGATAGACTTCCTGAAGGAATCCCTGGAGGAATTTCCCTTAAAATTTCTGGAGTATTATCTGGAGGAATTGTCAGGGGAACCACTGGATGAATTTCTATAGGAATCCTAAGAGAAATTCCAGGAGAAATCTTGCGAAAAAATCTCTTGATAAATTCCTTGAAGATTCCCTGGAGAAATCATAAGAGGAATTTGATTGAAACCCAGAGAAATTCCCGAAGAAGTCCATAGAGGAATTCCTTGAAAACCCCTAGAAGAATTCCTGGACAAATCCCTGATGAACTTGCTGAGGGAATCCCTGGTAGGATTCCCAGTAAAATTCTTGGAGTAACATCTGGAGGATTTTCCAGGGGAATCACATGACTAATTTCTGTAGGAATCTCACGCTTTGACGACGACTTTTTGGGTATTTTTGTGGCGTTTAAGTCTTTTCTGTGATAAAAAAAAACTATGTTTTTTTTCAACGTTTCGATCCTTATTGGATCTTCTTCAGGGAATCGAATAAATTGTTGTTTCTCCGTCTAATAGTTGTTTTTGAAACATTTTAACTGTCATTCCTTGTTTTTGAAATTTGTCCGTTTTTTTGGAACCTTCAAATTTCAAAAAAAAAACAGATTTTTAGTTTTTCAGAATTCCTCCTAAAGAATCCCTAAAAAAAATCTATATAGGGTGACAAAGGGTATTATCGGCAGGTTTGTTCTCTTCGTCATAGGGGGTTTTTATGGACCAAAGTGTCTGAAATTTGGGCATATAACTCAGCTTAGTTGGGAAGGATTTGAGGCCAACTTTGAGATCCACAGGCTTCAAAAAACCCCCCATGACGAAGAGAACAAAACTGCCGAAAATACGTAAGTTCCCCTAAATAAAAATGGAATGGTGTTTGTATGTCACGAATAGGCTCAGGAACGGGTAAACAGATCGACATAGTTCTTTCACTGTTACATTCGTGCAGGGCTCCGACGTGTTCGTACGAAAAAATAAGTGGGAAAATCGACCGGGAACGTACCGAAAACGAGAAAGTTTGAAAATCCAATTTGCGGAGCATTTTTCTACAGAGCTGCACATCAAAGAAAAAGAACATAATAGGCAGGCAGAACGACGTTTGCCGGGACAGCTAGTGCTAGATATACTTCTGGAGGTTTTTTTTTTTGAAAAATTCCTGAAAAAACCATTATTGAATCACGGGAAGAATCCCTGGAGAATCTACAAAAATCCTTGGTGAAGACCCCAGAGAAAACTTTGTAGATATCCTTTGAAGAATCTCTGGAGAAAAAATTAGAGAAATTCCGAAACCCTGGTGAATTTCTATAAGAACTTCCGGAAGTACTCCTGGGAAAGATTCTTGAAAAATATTTCGAGGAATTCCTAAGGAAATTAAATGAAGAATGTCTTCAGTAATCCCAGGAGGGGTTCCTGTTGAACATCTTTTGAGAAGCTCTGTAAAGAATCCTCGGAGAAATCATCAGAGAAATTCTTTGAACATTCCTTGGATGAATAACTTGAAAAATCTTTGGAGAAATTCCTGAGAATTCTTTGAAAAATTCATGAAAAATTCCTTCAAGAATCACTGGAAGAGTCTCTAGAGAATCTACAGAAATCGTTGGTGAAAACCTCAGAAAACTCCTGGAAAAATCTCTGAAACAAGCACAGACATTCCTGGATAAATTTCTGAAAAAAATCTTTGGAAAATCATTAGAGAAAAGACTCTGAAGAAGTCCATGGTGGAGTCCCTAGAAAAATCCAAGAAATATTCCTAGATAATTCTATGAATTCCTGGGAAAATTTCTTATTTATAGGAATTTCTAAGGAAATTAAATGAAAAAGGAGAATTCTTGAAAAAAATCTAAAAATCTTTGGAGGAATTCTTGAAAGAATCCTTGTAGAAATTCCTAAAGGAATTCGTGAATAATTCCTGTGATGAATTACATGAGCTTGAGGAAACACTGAATTCAAGAAGAATCCCTAGAGAAAAGCCTGGAGGAATTCTTCGAAAATTCACTGGAGCAATTCCCTCACAAATCTCTAGAGGAATTCTTTAAAAATTTCACAAGAGTAATCTTCAAATGAATTCCAAAAGATCCGCTGAAGAAATCACCAGAGGAATCCCTGGTGAAATCTATAGACGATTTCGTTGAAACATTCATTGTGGAGTATCTGGAGGAATCCTAGGAAGAATTTGTATGGTAATCTCAGGAGGTATTCCTGGAGGAATCGCATTAGAAACTCCGGGAAGATTCCCAGCAAGTATTTCTGAAAGAGTTCTGGCGCCCATTCCTGGAGAAAGCCTAGCAGGTAGTCCTCGAAGAATATCAGCAAAAAATGTTGGAAAAATTCCACCAATAATCTTGGAAAAAATCTTGCAGACACTCCTGGAGGAATCACCGAAAATTCTCCTGGAGGGCATTCACACAATGAATTTCTCGATGAATTCCAGTAAAAGTTCCCGGAAGAATCTCATCAGGAACTCCTGAAGGAATTCCTTAGAAAAATGGTTAGAATCCTCCTAGAATCCCTCAATAGATTCCTGTAAGATTTTTTTCTCAGGGTTTTCTTAAGAATCTGATAGGGTTCTTCTATATTCTTCTATGTAATCTGTAAATATTCCTACAGAAGGTCTTCTGGGATTCCTCGATGAGTTCTTTCTGAGATTTGTTCTAAAATACATACAAACATGATCCTGTGATTCGTCTAGGTAATCTCGTAGAAGTTTCGTTTGTTTAAATCCCTTAATTGCTTCTGATGGAATCCCTCAAAGAGTTCCACCAAGTATTGAGAAATTCTTTCTGGGCTTTACCCAAGATCTTTTTGAAATTTCTTCAAGAGTTCCTTCTGAGATTCATTACGATGCGCTCTCTTAAATTCCTCCTGGAGTTTCGATGAGGTTCTCTTCAGAAGTTCCTAAGGGAATTTCTACGGAAATTCCTCCGGAGGTTCCTCCAGGAGTTCCTTGCTGTGGTTCCTCCACAAGTAAGTGCTTGGATTCCTCAATTTTGTTTCCAGGAATCCTTCTAGAGTTCGTTCTTGTTCTGGCATTTTAAAATGAGTTCCTTCTGGCATTCTTCCAGGAAATTTGTCTGGGATTCGTCCAACAGTTCCTTGTGGAATTCCAGCATGGATTGTTCTTAGGGTTTGTGGCTGAATTTCTCCAGGATTCCTTACTGAATTTCCTGCATGAATTTCTTCTGCAAATCATCCAACAGTTCATTTGGGGAATCCTTCGGGAGTTTCGTCTGGAAATCTCCAGGAATTCCTTCCGAAAGTCCTTTGTGGGAATCTGTCATAAGTTCATTTTGGGATTTTTATTAGAAACCCTCCAGGAGTTTCTTTAAGGCATGCAGGAGCTTTTTCTGGAATTCCAGCAGGAGTTCTTTTTGGGGTTCCAGTAGAAGTTTCTTCTACAATTTATCTACGATCTCGTTTTTTTATTCCTCCATAAACTACTACTGAATTCCCTCTAGGATCGTCTTTGGATTTTCTCCAGGGTTTCCTACTGAGTTTCCTGCATGAATTCCTTCTGTAAATCCTCCAACAGTTTATTTTGGAATTTCTTCAGAAGTCCCTTCTGGGATTCTCCTTCCGAAAGTCTTCCAGGAGTTCTTTGTGAGAACCCTTCAGAAGTTCTCTTAGGGAATATTCCAGCAGGAGTTCCTTTTAGGTTCCAATAGAGGTTCCTTCTGCAATTCATCCACGACTTCGTTATTTAATACCTCAAAGAACTTCTACTGGATTTTCTCTAGGATCATCTTTGGATTTCATCCAGGGTTTCCTACTGAGTTTCCTGCATGAATTTCTTCTGCAAATCAACCAGCAGTTTATTTTGGGATTTCTTCAGAATCATCCTTCCGAAAGTCCTCCAGGAGTTCTTTATTGAAATAATTTAGAAGTTTCTTTTGGGAATATCCCAATGCTTTTTTTTTTCTAGAAATCCTCCAGGAGTTTTTTTGGAATTCCATCAGGAGGTCTTCTTGGGGTCCTGTAGAAGTCCCTTCTGCATTACATCCATGACGTCGTTTTCGGATTCAACCAAGAGTTTCTGCTAGAATCGTCTTCGGAATTTCTTCAAAATTTCCAACTGAATTTTCCACATGAGTTGCTTTTGTGAAAGTTTATTCTGGGAATTTATTTTTCTTTTTGGAATGTTCTTGGAGTTCCTTCTAGGAATAGGGAAGTGGAACCATCTCGACAGGGGTCCTATTCTGGGAACTTTTCTACTATAACTCAGCCAATTTTGAACCAATCGATGCAATTTTCGGAACGCGGTGAGATACGTATAGTATCTAGCCGTGTACAATATTTTAAGTCAATTGGGTTGGAATTGCCTTGGTTAGAGTACAAAGTGCCCAAAATACCGGCCACTGCCCTAGTGGCTCGCTACCCTACTCCAGAAATTCTTTCTGATAATCTTCAGAAGCTACTTCTGAGTTTTATCTGAGTTTCTTCTGGGATTCTTCACAGAGTTTCTGTTGGTTTTTTTTCAGGAAATATGTCTGGGCTTCGTCTAGAAGTTTCTTCTGGATTCCCTGCAGTAGTTTCTTGTGGTATTTTAGCAGTAGTTCTTTTTAGGGTTCCTGCAGGAGTTCTTTCTGCAAACCATCTATGACCTCGTTTTTTAAATACTCCAAGAGCTTCTACTGGATTCTCTCCAATATCCTATAGAACTCCTAGGAATCCTACTGAGCATTCTGCATGAATTCTTTCTGCAAATCCTCTAGCAGTTTTTTAGGGGATTCCTTCAAGAGTTCCTCTTGGGAATCTCCAGTAGTTCCGTCCGAAAGTTCTTCAGGAGTTCTTTGTGGGAATCCTTGAGAAGTTACTTTTGAAAATATTCCAGGATTTTTTTTTCTAGAATTCATCCAGGATGATCCAGAAGTTTCTTTCAGGTTTCCCTTGGAAAAGTCTTCTTGGATTCCAGCTGGAGTTATTTTTGAAGTTCCTGTAACCTCATTCTTGAATTCCTCCAAAAGCTTCTACTAAATTCCTTTCAGAATTGTTTTTGGAATTTCTCCAGGATTTCCTACTGAGATTCCTACATGAGTTCCAAAAGTTTCCGAATAATCGACCAGTAAAACATTTTTGTTGTTGTTGTTGCCCACCCGCTACCAGCCCTGTTCGACCCAGACCCACAATGATTGCGCTTTTCCTTCTGCTCTGGTCCTGCCTGGTCTGGTGGTTTAATGGGTCCGATTTTTTTTTTTGTGAGCTGAATTGGGTTGCCTCATATTTAGCAAAGGGGCAAAGCGGAAGCCCACGATAATGGCGTTGCTGTTGAGAATCCTAAAGCCGCAAGGGGGCTTGCGGTGGCGGCATCCGGCCGAAGGAGCTTTAAAATTGAAGCACGGATTGCGCGAAAATGTGCGTGCGAGATGAGCGTCGTCGTCGGCGGCGGATCGACGACGCGCTCGTTGTCCACATCTCTTTAAGCCTTCGGACTCGGTGGTCGTTATCCGAGCAGAATCACGGACCGAGAGGAAGGGACTACCCTTCGGGGTTGGGGTTGTCGGGGGAGATGCTCTATTTTCAGAAGTGCCATAATGAGCGAACGGACACATGTCGGGTTCAATTTAGAGGATTTTCCGAAAGGTCATTTAGCTTAAGCGAAGGCCTGTGGCCGGCGCGGCGTAAACCCGGACCTTCTTCGGCATGGGGGACCGAAAGTGGTGTATTTATAACAGCCCGGGGGTACCATTTCCGCAGCTAAATGGGAATTAATTTTGGATGGGCTGTGTAAATATAGGAGGCGGAAGCATGGGTTGGAGATCGGGAAATGTGGAGGGGGAAAGTGAATGCTTTTTTAAATCTCGTGTAGATCAGATTACTGTTTAACGATGTATTCGTGTATTATTAATATATTGAAATGAAAAACTATACTTTTTAGACTTTCTTAGAGACATTAGAGCAACCATCTATCCAGCAACTTACCCGATTTTTGAATGCATTATAAACCTACCAGCTTGTGCAACAAACAGCAGCCCAACGCATATTACCAGTCACTCCGACGCAGAAATTATGTCACTCACTGCTAGATTACTGTCATCCGGTTGAGCCAGGATGAAAGTCAGTTGGACAGTAGAATTGCATGGCGCAACGAACAAAACACAAACATAGCACGCTATTTGAATATAAATGTGAGACGTAGAAAAAAAAAAGCAAGCAGACAGATCTGCTTTGATGGACGGAGTTTGTCATTTAAAGTGAGGATCAGAGTGAATGTCGTTAGGCATTAACCATTCTGAAATCGCACGACTCTGATACTCATACAGACTTATAGAATAAAATTGTATTGAGTACTGGACTCTGCAGGTCTTCCAAAAACTTCTATAAATGAAGGTCTTTATATCTACAAGCGCTGAATCTATAGATCTGGAAGTCTATGGCTTGGACATTCTTGGAACACATGAAATGTCAATCGAATCCATTTATCTGTTCATCTCAACTCTATGAACGTCATAAAAACATAGCGTTACTTAAAAAAACCGAAAGCGATCATTGGTTATGTCTGTTCATATTGAACCCGTAAGCATATAGCGCAATCATAAAGTATCCATTGGTGACTGGTTATGCCAGTAGTTGTCAAGGCCTGAACTCTTCGGAGTTCTTGATAGTGATCAATAGAGTATTTGTAGAATCATTTAAATGACTTGTGAAACTCGTGAATCCTTTTATTCTAGAAGAGACTATTTTTTATAGATTTTTTAGAAAGAAATTCACCATTCTCTCTCATTCTTACTTTCGCGGAACGCCCGTTAGGGGTGACTTTTTTTTTTCCTTCTAAACCATAGGGGGATAAATCTGCTCATCAGACACCCTAACAGGAAGGTTAGGGTAGTGTGGGGTTGAGGCCGTCTTCTACAATGCCAGTAGAAGCCAGGACTACTCTCTCCTCGACCCACTGAAACACATTCCTATGGTCGCCAAACCCTACGTCTCTCCGGAACCACCAAGAAGGTATTGCTTCAGAGAGGGGCTAGTGCATATCGCACCCTCAAGGTTAGCTGCCGTAGCCTAGCAGCAACGAACATCGATGACTCGCTTTGGAGAGTCCATCACGGGGTGACTTTGAGAAAGGGGGACCGTACATGAGTACTCTGCATTGGTTAACATTCCACCAGCTGCTGTCTTAAGTTGTCCTCTCTCCCCTGGAAGCTTTGGTCCTGGCTAGTACTGTAAACTACCCATTGGACTCAAGCTCCCGGATGGGAAGGGGTACCAACTCAATTTGCTGGTCGGCCCGCCATTTCATCTGTAGTTTCAAGTACCAAGCATGATTCAGGAAACCATGGAAGTAACGGAATCTCACTTGTCCGCCTTCGTACACAATACACATCCTTTTAACAATGTTGTTCGGTGTGATACATATCTCTACCGCATATCTCCTGCATACTCGACCTTTGCTGCAGGAAGCGTGGGCATTGAAAGAGCACATGCTCTGTGGTCTTTTCGCAGTCTGTGCATTCTGGATATGCCTGCTGCCCCATGGTCTGACAGAAATAGTGTCAAGTTAAAGTTCACCTCGCGATGGAACCTGCTACCCTTGCTTGAGGAATCCTATTCCCTCTGCCACTTCAACAAGGACGATGTTCTAGTGATCTATTTTGCGCCTCTTATACCGTATCGCTCGAAGCACTATTCGTCATCTGTCACCACTAGTGCTAAGGGCATCATGTCCGCTAGCACGCATACGCTTACTTTAGGCTATTGCCGTGCTATTTGACGTTTTCTTTGACTATGGCATTATCGCCATACTTGCCCTTTTGCTGGCATATTCCACATGGCTTCCGAATTTCAGCTTATCGTCGACCATGACCTCCATTGATTGGCTTCAGTGAGCACTTGAAGTTGATCGTGCACCTGCCTGTGGTAACCACTGCCTGTTGTTCAGACTTGCGGTTGTTTACCATTACCACCTCCGTTTTGTGAAGGGCCCATATAGCCGAGGCGGTAAACGCACGGGTATTCAGCATGACCATGCTGAGGGTGACGGGTTCGATTCCCGGTCGGTCCAGGATCTTTTCGTAAAGGAAATTTCCTTGACTTCCTTGGGCATAGAGTATCTTCGTGCCTGCCACACGATATACATGAGCATGAGCATGAGCATAGATGACCGTACTATTCGTAGTTGCTACTCCGTGATTGACCAGAACAATCGAAGTTGCACAAGGAACCAACAGACGGAGCTTGGGAGTAGCTTACCGTCCTCAATGTGCATCTTCGAGAATTCCAAACTTTATTAGGTCAATAACGGCGCCGGCCACGTCCTTACGGTCATCGAGGAAGGAAAGGAATGTTATTATGACGTGCGTTGCTTACTAAAGACCGAGATCACCTCTGCGTCTCCACGTCTGTCATGGGAAGGACTTTTTGTTAGTGGGGAGGGGAAAGGGCGCATAATGAGTTCACTTTGGTAAGTGGAGTGATTCATGCAACCCTATTAATAACAAACCACTTATTTTCATTTGGGCTAAAACAAAACACATGCCGACATCGAAGATGACGAACCATTCAGATAGTTTTCGAAGTACGAAAATTAACGAAAGAGAAAATAAAGTGATTTGAACCAACGTGGCTTTGGAACTTGGGCCGACACTTGACGTGACGAACATTTCAATGTCTGTTGACTAAAATCGCAAAAAATGTTGATGTTGCATTTATCGTATCATAAATCGCCCCGTACGAAGATGAGCAGTCAAATAGACGACGACGACGACCGAATGAAAACGCGGCCTGTACACTTTTCAAAGCCAGCGCGCGATGCTTTGCTGCTGCCGAACTAGAACTACCGCACACTACTGACTGCTTGGCGTCCCGTCGTCGGAGCCCGCAGAGAAAAGAGAAAAAAATCGCAAAAAACTAGCAAAGCCAGCGCACGATGCTTTGCTGCTGCCGAACTACCGCACACTACTGACTGCTTGGCGTCCCGTCGTCGGAGCTCGCAGAGAAAAGAGAAAAAATCGCAAAAATCTAGCAAAGCCAGCGCGCGATGCTTTGCTGCTGCCGAACTAGAACTCTTCGTGCCTGCCACACGATATACACATGCAAAATGGTCATTGGCAGAGGAAGCTCTCAGTTAAAAACTGTGGAAGTGCTCATTGAACACTAAGCTGAGAAGCAGGCTTTGTCCCAGTGAGGACGTTACGCCAAGAAGAAGAAGACCTCCGTTTTGTGGTGCGCGAGTGCCAACCGTGTCGATCTCAACCAGTGTTCCACTATGCCAATTCCGTGCGTTGCTGTCAGTTCCACTTCCTCTATCGACTCGCAGTATATCACGAGGGTAATATCATCGGCAGAACTGATCGGCTTCACGCCCAGTGGAAGTTTGATCCTCAATACGCCATCATACGCCGCATTCCATAGTACCGGGCCAAAGATGGAGCCCTGAGGTACCCCCGCAGTGATGTTGTAGCTACTCTCGCCTTCCTCTAAGACATAGATTAGAACCCAATCCGGGGGTTGCTCTCCAGTATCCGGCATATAAGCTAACCGGAACTCCTATGTGGTGTATGGCGCACTCGATTGCGGCCCAATTGACGCTGCTGAACGCATTCTTTACGTCCAGTGTGACGACCGCGCAATAGCGGATTCCCATTCGCTTCTTTTGGAGTGCTATATCAGCTGTTTTGATTACAATCCCAATAACGTCCACCGTCAATCGACCTTTCCGGAAGCCGAACTGGTTAATTGAGAGGCTAGAGTCATCGAGTTTTTCGGTATGACCGAATGCCTCCGTTCTAACAGTTTTCCAGCGGTGTCCAGAAGGCAGACAGCTCTGCATGCCGAAGGGTCGCCAGGTGCCTTCCCAGGTTTGGGCAGTAGAACCAATATTTCCACCTCTCCAGAAATTCACCTCTGTCTAGGCACATTTGCGTAGCCATTTTGAACATGTCAGGGCTAGCCGCGATGTGCGTCTCAATGGGTACTGTCGGGATACATACCATCCGCACCCGGAGCCTTGTTCAACTTAAGCGACTTCACTATTGCGATGAATTCGTCGTTCGTTACTGGCGCGACCTCGCTTTGCCCGGTTTGGTCATAGGGGACGGGGACACATGGTCTTGTATCGTGGCGCGGAAACAACGTTTCCACGATCTTCTGCAGCATCTCAGGGATGCTGACGCGCCCTACGTGTTGGCCATGACTACTCTGGAGGCATCACCTCAAGGGATCGTATTGGCTGCCTGGCAGAGATTTTCGAAGCACGACCACGCTCACGCGCCCTAGTTTAGTTGCCCTATAGGCCTCACTTTGCTCCATTCTGCCCTCATCAGTGCGAGCTCTTTGCATCTTCCTTCTAGCTCTGAAGGAGGATGCGCAGAGTTCTGCGATTTCTGGACACCACTAGTATACCGGTTTGCGTCCATTTCTGAGTAGGGATCGCTTTGGCATTGCGGCGGCACATGCACGGCTTAGGGTTCTGACTAGATCATTGCGTCGATGTTACTCTCCACTAGCAATCACTCCATTAATGCCGGCTTATCGAAGCGCGAGGTCAGCCATCCACGATGATGGTCGATGACCTTCGGTTGTGGCCGTTTTCCTCCGTGTTTCACCCTGTATCGAATCGCCAGATGGTCACTGTGCGAGTATCCATCGTCGACCCTCCAGTCCGAGCTATAGGGTTTAGACTCCAGAAGGTCACATCAATGATGGACTCTACACCGTTCCTACTTTAGACTTTTCTGCCCCTACTTACGCGACATCCACGTTCAGTCTAAGCATAGCTTCAAGGAGAGCCCAGCCGCTCGCGTTAGTTGAGCGGCTACCCCATTCAATCGCCCAGGCGTTGAAGTCTCCACCGATGACCACGGTACTCAATCCCACTAGTGCGCTTGATAGCGAGTCCAGCATAGACGAGAATTAGTCTATCGTCCACTTGGGGGGTCATAACAACTGCAATAGTACACCCCGTTGATCTTCGGTATTGCGGAATCCTCTTGCGACGTGGAAATGATTTCCTGGACCGGAAAACGACCGGTTGTACAGATCGCCGTTAGCTTGGCCTTATCCGTTACCCAGTTTCCGTTATCGGGAGGGATGCGATAGTTGGGCGATGTCTGTACTTGACTCCGAGAGTGACTGCCACAGCAACTCTTGTGCGGCTTCACAGTGGTTCTGGTTTAGCTGTATAACCTGCATTATCATCGGTTGGTTCGACCTTTTCGTGTGCCTGGACATGTAGGCCCGCCCGTCGTGTTACCTTAGTTTGCTGTTCAAATCAGGCATGTTGGTGCCGAGTTGCACTCCCTGGCGATTTGGCCCTCCACTCCGCACTTCCTGCAGAGCTACTGCGTCGGTAATCTCGTCCAGGTTTTTACACTTGGCACTATTCGGCCAAAATCTCTTGAGCTAGTGTTTTGTAGAAGGTGCCTTTTTTGGCCGCCACATTTCTCATCACTAGCATCATCTCTCCACGGTGCTCCCTAGACCGTTATTATAAAATAAAAATCTCCATCAAATCGGTGCCCACCATTCGTTTTCTATGACTATCCTGCATGTCTGGGCAAAATTTGGAAAAAATCGTAGGGCCCATTTTTGAGTTAGGCCCTTTTAAAGGGCGTAAAGCCATATTTTCAAAGAAAAAATAGAAATATTTATGTACTCAGCCATTTTTAAATGATTTTGATGAATTATTTTCATGAATAATTGTATTGCATTGAGTATTAGATATGTTTACCATAGTTTTTGTTGAGCTTTTTGAAGAAATATGAACATTTTTGTTAGTTGACATAAATAAATGTGAATTTATATGAACATATTTCTATAATGTTTGTAATTTTTCATGTTCAAATACGTTAAGAAAATCGTGAATGTAAATAACCAAAAAAAAATAATAATAATAAAAAGAAGAAGAGTTTTTTTTTATCTAGTTCATTTATTTGGGGCTTAATCGCGTACTACGCTTTACGGAGCCCAAGATCTTTTTTTGAAGTTAATATGTACAATATACACACGATAATAAGTTCTTAATCATATCTTTAGTAATGGGAGGAAGCCACGGTTCTCGTGACAGCTCGTGGTTAGAAGGTCACATTTTAAGGGATGAACAGATCCTTACGATTGAACCAAAGGTTTCACTGCAGCTCATTTGGGGACGAATCGCATCTTGCTAGCGTAGAAGAAGAGTTTGAATTGTTTTAAGCCCTTAACGTACTAGTTTTACTTGCACAAGAATAAAAAACGAATAAATGCTGTATAAAATCAGGAACACCAATATGTAATGATTTACAAATTTCGAATGGCAATTGTATTTAATCAATTATATATTGTATTTAACAACGTAATATCTAGAATATGAATGTAGTGTATTATAACTAATAATACATACTTACACTGAAAGCCGCAGTGAAGACCACAAAAATGTGTTTTGAATTTACTATGAGAAAACATGATCATCACACCAAAAGTGCCTCCTGACAGCGATTTGTCTTTTCTTTAACAACTAATTTGATATTCACAAGACGCTTTGCTCGAAACTGGCCGCAGAATCTTCATTTTAAGTGTGGAAAGATACCACGGTAAAATTAAGAACAATAAATCGTTGAAGTGAAACGAAACGCAGTCCCCTCAAATTCAATGGCGACGAGGATTAGGTTCAATTCCGCAGAATAGTAATACTAATCACAAGTGGTTTTAAGCGTATGAGTATGAAAAATGCCGAATTGCTGACACTATGCAGACATTTATTGCAAATAAAAAGAAGCAAGTCTGTATTTATCTTTTTTTAGAGACATCTGCATATTTTATGTGAGTAATTTCTTCAACTAATTTTCGCAGCTCACTGGTGCTGTCCATAATCTACGTAAAATATCTGTTCTGGTTTGTTTTGTGTATTATTTTTGTAAATTTTTTTGTAATAAATGAGAATAAACGATAACAACAAGAAAAGAATCAATCGGTGGCCATCTTAACCTCCTCCTTCCTTTTGTCCGCACAATATTTTCAAAATTTAAAGGACCAAAACATTGACCTCCTTTCCTTCGGATGGCTGATTTATTAATGACTTTAAATCCTACTTTTAAACAAAAATAAAGCTTTTTGTATAAATGTATCCGATGTATTGACATGATATTCTGAGAATAACTTTTTATCTGTTTTAACTAACTTTTAGTCCAATAAGGTTTCTAGTCGAAATGGCTTATTTTCCTGTCCTGTCCTTTTAATGAGTACATTAGAAGTCGGATTCAGGTCCCAAATCCCGTCTTAAAAGACATGTGCTTCACACTAGAATGTCAAAATATCGTGATGGATATCACTTTATCAACTCTTGAGAATTATTAAATGTTATTAGACTCGAGAGACATAAAACACTGGAAAAACGATTGATTCAAATTGTAGCAAATATTTTAAACCCATTCCTTTGAATAAGATATTTTGTTGGGCTCTGCTCTGCCTCATACTTGGGTATTTATTTTGTGTTACATTCATGTGTGAAAACGAACTTATATGGATAAAATGCTCTTTTTTCTACAATTTCTGTTTTAACACTGAAATTATTTTTAAATCTCCTCATCTCTTTTTATCATGTGTTAGGTGCATAGACATGTTTAAATATCATTTTTTTGTAATTTTTATCCGCGTTTTATTTTTAATTCATAATTTATTTAATATTCACGTAATAGTACTCACTTATCCATATTATAACACTCAAATGTTCACATTTTCATTAACAAATCTAGACTAGCATTTGAAAAAGGCGTAACAACCATTGCAAACTTTTGCAACCTCTGACCAGTAACAAGTAGATCAGACTCCCCTTTATCTAATAATGGTGTATCTATATATATAAAAATGAGTTTGAAGGCCCGTTGAGGCAATAAAACTTAAGAACGGACAAACCGATCAGCATGACTCTTGCACGCTTCGATTCGTATTCATGGTGGCTGTGTTTATAAGTATTAAAAATTACGAAAATCAACTAGGAAAGTAAGAAAATTGAAAAATTTTGATTTTTCACGAGCTGGGAAGGAAATCAACACGATCGAAATGAAATCAATCTAGAGTGCGGTGACGTTATGAGCTCAACAGTTGCCAAACCACCACAGCTTGGCAAGACAACGTTTGCTGGGACAGCTAGTGTTTTCATAAATAAATTGAAATCCGCATAGGAGGGACGGAAGAAGCTGAGGTATGCAATGGTTGTTTCGCCCTTTTCATATGTAGGTCTAGAAATCAGTCAAAACTATGTTTGACACTACCGGTACTCGATAAAAAAACGATTCTTAGTGAAAATATTTCATCAAAATCGTTAAAAAATGGCTGAGCACATAAATATTTCGAGTTTTACTTTGAATATATGACTTTACGCCCTTTAAAAGGGCCTAACTCAAAAATGGGCCCTACGATTTTTTTCAAATTTTGCCCAGACATGCAGGATAGTCATGGAAAACGAATGGTGGGCACCGATTGGATGGAGATTTTTATTTTATAATAACGGTCTGGGGAGCACCGTGCTCTCCAGTCCTGGTGCGGCGGATGGTTTTTAACATCCGCATCCAGCGAAAAGAGACGATTTTCGCCTCGCATGGCCCTTAGCACCTCGACGTACGTGTCTGTCTCGGTCAGTGTCGCACCGTTCGTGCTTGCGGGCTGACTTCACTGCCCCTATTCGCATAACAGTCACATGTTTGCTGGGTTTTCTATTCACATGAGACTATAGTGCGAATAGGGGCAGTTCACTTCTCTCACTACCTACCGATTTGGTAGCTTGGTAACTCGCGCTGGTCGTCCGTTTCTTCCTTTCTTCGGCTTTTCGCCGGTTTCGTGCGCATCGTCGCGTTGCCAACAAAGAGGAACCTGTCCGTTCGGGTAGACCACTCCTACCTGCTCGCACCAGCCGCACTCCGCTCTTCGACCAGGAGGTCATACTTCTTCTTGGCCAGAGCCAGCGATTTGCGGAGCTTCAGCAGGCCCTGTTTCAGGTCCTTGCTGATGGTAGTCCGCCCGCTCGTGTAGCAGCTGTTCGACAACTACCAACATCTTTGGTTGACCGCTCCTGTTGCGCTTCAGAGCCCGCGTGAGGTCCGCGCCAGTCATCTGAGCTTCCTCGGTCGGTGCTGCGCCGCCTCGTGCTCCTCCTGATTGAACCTCCTGTCGCCTGCTCGCTGGCGATTTCACCAGTCCTACTCGCGCGAACTGGTTCAACGCCGTTTCCTCTGCCTCTCCACTTTCGATCACATAGTTTATGGAATTAGTAGTCATTCCTAT
The DNA here is from genome assembly GCF_035046485.1 of Aedes albopictus. NCBI lineage: Eukaryota > Metazoa > Arthropoda > Insecta > Diptera > Culicidae > Aedes > Aedes albopictus. The sequence goes on along the minus strand of NC_085138.1, from coordinate 110,697,925 downwards.
TGGGTCCCCCTTAGAGTTGCTATTCCTTACTGTCAATCAAGTACTTGTCAATGATCCTGATGGTATCTATGCAAGCAAGGAGGCCACCCGAAGGGTTGGCACAGGCCCTTATGGGGACAAAGCTCGAAGCCGGATCAGCGCTAATCAGGATTGTTCATTTAAACCTACTTCCACCCATTTAGTTGCTTAAACTGGGTACAGGTCAGAAACGTACTTTAAGGCCACCCCACGGTTTTATGGGACGGAAGACAGCACTGATGTTAGCCCACCCGCCGTTTCAAGTCAGTGTCATCCGACTTTTCTAAGGCGCTGTCCATAACATAGTACATACATAGTTACCTAAGTATGTACTATCTCAGTTATCAATTACAAAGCACGACCAGACCAGTATCCCATAATCAGGAACTTACCGGCGTCGTTCCTGATGTGCCCGAGGCACTCCTAGCTGGGCTGTTAAACTTTGGAAGCGGTGCCATGTCGCTTAAAGTTGCTTCCGCAAGTGTTTCTTTTCCTTCTAAACCAGTGATTCCCAAAGTGGGCGAAATCGCCTCCCTGGGGGCGATAATCAAGCTCAGGGGGGCGAAAATTTAAAAAAAAAATCAAAAGGGGGGGGGGCAAGCATACTAAAAAGGGGGCGATTTTTTTAAATTATTGGAAAACATCAATAGTGTTGAATTACAAGTCGAAAATGCCAACTGAATTATAAAAACCCCTTGACATTGAAAAAAATATGTTACTAACATACTTAACCCCAGTAAAATATTGAGGTTCAATATGACCCATACAGACAGCCTGAATATGTACTATGCCAGCGGGGTGCACCTTTTGAACATTCTAAGAGGGTCATGTAGAGATTTGGATCATTTAAGTGATAACCAAGCGCGTCACAAAACTAAAATGTGTTTTCCCTGTTAAATCTTCGCGTACTAATTTTTCAACTATTCAAATAATTTCCATTCCTGCTTATCTCATTCTCTACAGGTCAAACACCGACTTAATTTTACAGAATTAAATATGGACACTTTGGCAAAATTTCTAGAAAAAAAGGATGCTACATGTATTTTTGAAGGATTTTTGTTATCCTGGAAAACTTAAAAAGATATATTAGGATTAGGAGACTCCTGTGGCGAACATTCGTGAATCGTGATTAGTTTTTATCAGAATTATGAAAGGAACCGAGTTTTTTTTTGCGAATTGATGAACAACATTGGTTTTGAAGAATTCAAAGGCAAATTTGTTCATGTAATTTCCAATAAAAACATGTGGTTCAGACGTATTTGAGATAACTTTTCAGATGAAATTCGCCACACAGTGTTTGAAAATATTTCAGAGAATCTTCGCGGAGGAATTCCGAATTTTACTAAGAGTTAATTTGAAAACATCCCAAACATTCAGCGTTAATTTCCCTCAAAACCTAGTCATCACTAGTTATTAGTTACTGAACAATTTAATTAAAACATACATATACGAAGCTTGTTGATTTGGAGCACTGGCTTTTCTTAAGTTTCTAATACTGAGAGAAGCAACTATTTGAATTTAAAAATACATCGATATTTTTCTGAGATACACTTTTTACACAAAACATGTTTTTGTAATTGTTTTCCAATTCTCCACCAGTCTTATTTGACTTCTTGAGACTAAACATTGACTCTCGGTCGTTGAAAAACTCACTTTTAGAATACTGGAAACCTCTGGTTGAGAATAACAAGCGTTCATAGGTACTCAGTCCGTTCTATTTCGATTAATCAATGCTCAATCAATAGTCGTTTGAGAAGTAGGCACACACATGATTTAATTATTTATGTAAGCATGAATAAAACTCAGTATATTTGATTGAGATCAACACACTGACAAAACAATTTAATGAAAATGAGAGGGAAACTAATTAGGATTAAATGGCACTACTAGCATTATCACAGTAGTGTTTCTAAGGATTTCTACACTTTCAGCTCTCTACTACAAAAAAAAATAAATCTCACCTAGGGGGGCGAAAATGTTTTTTGAAGCTTCGAGGGGGCGATACCTCCTAAAAGTTTGGGAAACACTGTTCTAAACCATAGGGGATAATCTGCTCAACAGACACCCTTACAGGAAGGTTAGGGTAGTGTAGGGCTGAGGCCGTCATCTACAACAAAAGTAAAAGCCAGGACTACTCTCTCCTCGTACCCACTAAACCATTCCTATGGTCGCCAAACCCTACGTCTCTCCGGAACCACCAAGAAGGTATTGCTTCAGAGAGGGGCTAGTGCACATCGCACCCTCAAGGTTAGCTGCGTAGCCTAGCAGCAACGAACATCGATGACTCGCTCTGGAGAGTCCATCACGGTAACATGCTGGCGCTAGGCAGTTTCCCGAGTGGTCCTTGCCACTCCCTTTGTCCTTCCGGATGTGTGGAATTACTGAAGAGGCCAAGCAGAGCCTGCCCCCCACTGCGCCTAGGCTTACTCCGCTTTAGCAATCCGTTTGTCCCGGTGCTCGGTTACCTCCCGGCGCCAAAGATGGTAAGTCCACACTGGTGTGCGGATATGGTTCGCTTAGAAAATAATCTTAGGCTCCCACCTGAAGAGACTATAAAACCGTGATAACACCAGAAGTATTTTATATTGGTTTTATGATGGTTATAATAACCTCTTGGACTCTATTTTACTTCAAAGCCTTTTGTTTTTTGATTGAGTTCATCAATTTGGTAACTTTTAATTCCGCCATCTAATCATTATGCTTTAGATACGCGTGTTACGACTACCACTTGTAGTCTTCCTCAGTGTCAAAGAAACATTGAAGGCCTGAATTAAAAGGTTCAAACATATAACACTCAATCAAAGAGGGTATTCTGCTTAGAGAGTTCGAAAAGTTGATACAAGATTAAAAGTGTTACTTGGGTTAACTTTTGACCCTTCTTCTTCTTCTTTATGACTCTACATCTCCACTGGGATTTGGCCTGCCTCGCTTCAGCTTAGTGTTCTTTAAGTACTTTCACAGTTATTAATTGATCGGCTTTTTTGTCTGTCATATCATGAATTTCTATATTGAGAGGCAAGTGCAATGATACGCTATGCCCAGGGAGTCGAGAAAATGTTCCCAATCGGAACGGAAATCGAATCCGCCGTCTCCGGATTGGCGATGCCTAAAGCATTAGGCTAACTGGAGGTAGAGACCCAACTATTGATCACTGGTTATGTCTGTAGATGTGAGGGCCTATAGTCCTGGTAACTCTGGGATTCAATGGACCTTGTAAATAACGAATCCGTGAAGTTGAGGCCGGTATATCTATAAACGTAACCGATGATCTTTTGGTAGATTGTTATACCGTTATGTATTCAAAGTGGTTTTATGAATACGAAGACGATTCATGTATTGATTTCATGGGATACCCAGTCAACCCGTGATCGTATAAGAGATGTTCTCTCGTTTGTCGGGTGAAGATCACTGCGTCCAGATTTTAGAACTATTGTGATATACCCTTTTGCTGTGAGGTACGCAAGTTATCTCAGTAACATATTTGTCATAAGAGATGTTGAATAAGATGTTAAAGTGGAGGCGATATGCGTACATTTTACAAGCGCCTAAATGGAGGCATGCTTGTATATGGCCTCCACTTTAGCATCCTATGCAACATCTTATACGATTACTGGTTGTCTGGGTATTTTTCGTATTCAAAAAAAAAAAAATCTTTACGATTTATAACCGCAACGACTGTTCTCTGTTTTGTATACGCGTTCTAGGAGATGAAAGAAACCTGCCATGAAGCTCCGGCATTTTTACCGAATGCCCAACTTTTAAACAGAATCTCTCATACTTTCAATCTCATTTAACGTGATGTCTCAAATCATCCCGGAGCTCAAATTTCAAGCCTAATCTCGCTCTGATTCAATTATTTCCCTGGAAATTTAAATATCCGGCACTTCTAAGTGCGGATTAAATTCCATCCGCACGCACGCGTTCGTTCATCACGTTGAGCTTCTCGATGACGGTGCCGGCCGCCCGCGCGCCGTCTTCCTTAATCACAGGAAGTTTCTTCGCTCCGAAAGGAATTCTCAGTACACACGCGTGAGCGCCCTTTTCCGAGAAAATCACTTCCGCCACCGCGCACCTGGACGAGCTGGAGGAAAAACGTCTCGCAACAACGTTACTGTTGATGGTGGATGGTTGATGGTGACAATTTTGCGCATTTTCACAGCAATACAACCACCCACCCAGCCCCAGTTTTGTGTGATTCATGAAGTGGGAGAAAATCTCACTTCTCCTCCCTCCCGTACGACCAATCATCATCCTTTTATTCATCAATAATCGCATTTTCTCCCGAACAAGACAACAAGGGAAGGGAGAAGTGGGCATCAGCCAGTCAGTGGTAGATGGGTAGATAGGTTACCTACAAATTAATCGGAATGCTTCACACTACACTAGATACTGGGGGAAGGCAGCTGAGAACTTGGTCGACTGATGGTTCTAGGAAAGCGAGGGGGAAGTTGCACAGTGGGAATGAATTTGAGGTTGGATGGTCAAAACCTTTGAAAATGCTTCAGATAACCCCAAAATCACAAAGAACTGAAATCCAGTGCTGCCACTAATATTAACCAGAATTCTCCTATTGGAAATTGAGAGCTAGTCAATGCTTGCCCTTGGACAAAGTCTCTATTTTTACTAGATAATGGCTAGTTACCATTTCGTAAGTACTGTGCAAAAAGATCAGCTATACGAAGTTCACGTTTATTTAGCGTCAATTGATGGGTTGTTGACATTTGCTGCTGTTATCGAACGTTTACTGTAAAATTTTGACAATTGTCATCAAAATTAAGACAAGTCTGCACATCTGGCACCCCTGCGGTCTCCGTTAAAACTCAAACACACTCACACACACGCACACTTACAAACGTCACGTAACTTTTCTCGCATGCATAGGAATATGACACTCAGAAAAAGCAGTGAATGATTATAAAAAAAATGACAAACAAACTCACTTCTGTACTATTGATATGTGTAACATAACTAGGGTTTTATATTTTTTTTATGAAAAGCGAATAAATATTTTATACGAATTTTATTTTTATTGGTTTACTTTCTGTTTTTATAGCTCTTTTTTTCGATTAAGTGTAGAATAGGTCAATCGAATCGACTTGAAAGAAAAAAAGAAAACAAAGCAAGAAAAGAACAATAGCTTCCTTTTTATGTAGTGAGAAAATAAATTTTAATTTAATTGCAATTAAGTGAAACGGGCAGTGAACTGACAAAACAAAACAAAAAACTGTAACTGTAAAACTATAAGCGCAAACGGAAAAGCAAGTTACAAAACTGGGAAGTCACGAGAGGAAGATGTAGTTGTTTTTTAAATGAAAGAATAAATTGCAAAACTAAAGCTCTAACGGGCGGTAAAACCTACCATGACCGTTGACTCGAATTTTATCTGTATTATACTAGTTGTAGTTAAATATGAAATAAAACAAAGCAGCAAATTGACAGCTAACCATCAAAAACCACCCACACGATTGACTAACACACACACAAACACAGGCAGGCAAGCGAACGCATTTTTGTTTGCTAATCCAACAGAGAAAGGAGATCACGTCTCTTTCTTTGTATTGTTTCCTAGTGATATACACAAACACTCTCTCGAAATATGCAACCAGGAAATTAAAGCACCCACACCAACACACAGAAAACAACCTAAATTGTGCGTGGTAGACTGATTGGAGGAATAGCAAACTACTGAAAAAAAGATAACACAAAAAACAAATCCCGACCCTCACAATTTCGAAAGAAAGAAACAAGAAGATGATGATTGTTCGTTGTGTATAAAAAATAGCATTAAGAAAAAGGGAAACTATGAAAAATAGCAAACGTGGAATGTGATTCATACGAGGAGTCTCTCCGGAGAAGAAGAAGATATGTAGGTACAAGGAAGGGGACACGTGTGGGGTAGGACGAGAGAGCAAAACCGGAACTTGGAGAGACCTTAAGAATAAAAAAGCAAAATAAAGTAAGTGAAAACCTGTGTATAGATTTACTTATCTTGAGTTGGTTTTATTTTTCGGTTTCGGATAGGATGGAAAGAAACGCCGGCCACCATTCCTCCCAGGGATTGGGCACAAGGGATGAGATAGAAATAAAAAAAATCGTTCAAATGGTTTTACGACTAGTCATTTTATCCGAAATTCTAAAGTTAATTCGTCTTTATCACAGTCGTCAGTACAGTTTATCTTTTTTTTTGTTTATACGTATGAAGTTGTCTGATTCACAATGGGAAATCATATAAAATGCAAGAACTTTTGTTTTAGCTCAAATTAGGTAAGTACCATCAGTGGGGATGTCATTGGGCTAAAATTGCATAGTTCATCCCTTTGTAGATCGTTACAACAATATTTTAGCTCTAAATCAATGTTGACCCTGGTAGACATGTTCATTTTTAGGGTGGGGTGGGGCAAGATGGGCCGCGGGGCAAGATGGGTCAGTGCCATTTTTGGGCGCATTACTCATGTTTTGATTATGTTCATAATTTTGTTAGATGACCAGCATGAATATACAAAAGTTTGAGGCATTGATTGAAAAATCATTCACTCTCATTGGAAATAAAAAATAAAATGGTTTTTAGCCATTTTTCTTATGCGATACATTCCATATAATCTCCATATAAACGGCCGCGAGGCAAGATGGGTCACCTTCAATTTTGAACGTATTTTTGGAGCATTCAAAAGTTATTTATTTTTTATTACAAGACTATCTTATAAATGACGTCTATCAAGCGGAATGAACGCTCAAAATTATAACATAAAATTATGATATTTTTTTAGTGAAAACATCGATTTTCAAGTCGCCTTAGGACCACTCAAATCATTAAGTTTTTTATATTCCAAATAAATTTATAAAATGTTTACTAGTAAAGCCGGTATCCGCAATAATCGGGACACAGAAGTTCGGCAGAAGCTCTGTACAGAATCAATAAAAATTGGCCTAAAGTTGACTGAGAACTCTTTGATGTATGTTTATTATTTGTGCAAAATTTCTTAAAAATCGATGCATTACTTTTAACTGTAGATAAGAAACAAACAGTCGTGGTGTTTAAGTTTTTGTACAATAATTATCACCAATTTCCATTCGCATACTAGATGGTTCTTTTCCGCTATAATTCAAAGTTCTGTGAAGATAATTATGAAACTTCGTGAGCAGTTATGATAATTATAGAGACACTTTCTTGCCAAATTTCAACAACTTTTATCAATTGGATTGAAAGTTACTGGTGTTGTTAGGGGATCGTGTTAGTGAAAATGTTTCATGTTTTTTATGTGCGATGTTTGCTTTTTCATAACTTTTGAATGTCTGCCAATTTTCATGAAATTTTCACAGAAGGTAGTTTTATGTGCATAATAATCCTGCAAAATTTGATGATTATTGGTGTAGTACTTTAAGGTGAAGCTGGATCCATTTCCTCACTTTTCGGTTTTAGATTTTTTATAAAATAACAAAGCAATACTTTCAAAATCGGTTTTCGTGCACATGGTATGGTGCACAGTATGGATCAAGGTGTCTCCTGAATTTTTTTCAGATGGAAAATGTTTTTAGTTTTTGCTCAAACCATTTTTAAACATAATTTAATAAGTGCTTAGTGTGCCATGACGAAAAACAGATGTGAAAATTTTACGCTCCGTTTTTTCAATCCGTCTAGTGAAATATGGAAAATAATTTTCATGTGAACTTTCAAGTGCTTTTATTGAATTCCTATGGACAATATCGTCTATTTCGGCGCTATCCATCGTCTGTAGCGAACCCAAGAATTTGTGTCGGCGGAAAGGGCGTACGGGAATAGTTGCTTTCGATAAGAGTAACAGGGAAGGATCGCCATTTTCTTCAAGTTCGGTAAGCTCGTTTCATGCTTTTTTAATGTTATAGCCATACAGTTAAAAGCCGGAGTTTCGAGCCGAAAATCGTTCGTTTTTTCGTTGTGCGTCGGACGTTCGTGGTGGATGTGGTGCGCTGGATAGAGGACCAGATCCGCTGTACAGCGCACTACGCGCGGCGTTGGGTTTCACGTACGGATTTGCAGAAGAATCGGTTTTCGCGTGTGGACTTCAGGTTTCATCCGCGACGACAATTTATTGTAAATTTTAGTTTCTCCAACTGTAGAGCTCTACAGTCTACCAATCATCCAGGCCTATAAATTTAATTACAGTGAATCTTGATTATTGTAACGTAAAGAAGTATTCCCTGAATGCGACGCGTGTGTGGGGGCGGTTTCGAGGGAAATTTTTCGCGAGTGCATTGTTCATAGCAAAACAAGAATCGGTATGGTGGTTGTAGCAATTTGTTTACCAAGACAAAAATCCCTATCACATCTTCCCTTCCCATTTCCGAACTCCTAGTGATTTCTCGTAGTAACGCAGAGAATTCCTCGGTTATTGGCCTAAGCGAGATTCACGTCATCACTTCCTTCCCTATCCTCAATTGACCTGCATTCGGACGCGGCCGGCGCTGGTATTGCTTATTCAAAAGTATTGGGATGTCAGCCCATATAGCCGAGGCGGTAAACGCACGGGTATTCAGCATGACCATGCTGAGGGTAACGGGTTCGATTCCCGGTCGGTCCAGGATCTTTTCGTAAAGGAAATTTCCTTGACTTCCTTGGGCATAGAGTATCTTCGTGCCTGCTACACGATATACGCATGCAAAATGGTCATTGGCAGAGGAAGCTCTCAGTTAATAACTGTGGAAGTGCTCATAGAACACTAAGCTGAGAAGCAGGCTTTGTCCCAATGAGGACGTTACGCCAAGAAGAGAGAGAGAGAGGGATGTCAGCATTTACACAATGAGGATAAAGCTAGTCCCAAGCATCATCTGTTGGTTCTTTGTGTAAATGCAGATGTCCTTGCAATAACAGAGGAGCAACCGCGGGCGGACAATCATGCTCATGCTCATGCTCATGCTCAAACCATTTTTAAACATAATTTAACAAAAAAATGGTTTTTGCAAAAACGAAAAACCCTTTCCACCTGGATAAAATTTAGGAGATACTTTGATCCATACTCACGAAATCCATGTGCACGAAAACCGATTTTGAAAATGTTGCTTCGTTATTTTATGAAAAATCAAAAACCAAAAAAATGAGGAAATGCTTCCAGTTTCGCCTTAAACAATACAATCGAAACAATAAGGGGTGCTCACTCATTGTTGTCTGAAGGGCTAAAATCACGGTCAGCCCCAATATATGTTTCGACTATAAAAATGTTAATAGTGCATCGATTTTATTGAAATTTTGCCTGTGCAAGTAAAGTAGATTGAGAGGTTTGTGTTCAAAATTTCAGCCATTTCCTTTATCAAATTCAAAAGTTACAGCACTGACAAGCTAAACCAGGGGCTGTAAAAAATTTAATTGTTCGCGTTCTACTGTTTCATTGCTACAACAAAAAGCACTTCACCGATTCACATGAAATTTTGCAGGTGAAATGAACCCATCGTAAGATATTAGCAGGCAAAATTTGAACAATTTTAATATATTGCAGAGTTACAGCCATATTTCTGTGTGCCGATTATTGCGGATACAGGCTTTAGCTCTTGTTTACTCAGTATGGATATGGAGCATATATGAATACGAAACAAATCTTATATTTTGACGTTTTTCGTTGAGAAAATATGAATTACTTAAAAGGTGACCCATCTTCCCCGCACTTTTTTCACGGCGCAAAATCAATCACTTTTTAAAACTGCTTGTTTAACATCATATTTTGTATTTAATGAACTTTTTTATGGACTTTTAGCATAGCTAACTAGAGTATTAAAGAGTAACGGATAAATACAAACCAATACGATTTGTATTTACAAAGTTATGGAGATCCATCCTTGAGTGACCCATCTTGCCCCGCCCCACCTTATATTATTTAAGATTATTTAAAGTTTATATGCTTCAATTTTAATTTTGACAATGATGTAGCCTCAATTGCTGTAGGGGTCTAGGGGGTGATATTGGGCCAGACACAAAAATTCGAACAAAACAATTCAATGTGAGAAAATATCGCTTGCAAACCAATACTTCAATATATAGTAACTAGTGCACAACCTTTCAGTATCTAGACACTTGAAAAACATCACAGATATTTAAACAAACGTGAAAGTTTGACCATATTCATTGTAAACGATCAATGCAATAATAGAGACGGTCGAAAATTAATCAACATCTGGACAATTTCCACAAAATTGGTCTTACCTCAGGAACGGAGAAAAACCACTTCTTGAAAATTTCACAGAACATGTAGAAACTTCTGGAGAGATGAAAATGATGAATGGTGAATGAAATCCAATGGAAAGTAAAAAAAAAAGTTACAATAGTAACTACACTTCAAATTGATAGATTTTTTCTTCCGAAAATACAATCCTTTTTGGGACAATCTCATGTGATCCGCTAGAGAACGGTTTTGACTAGCGTCTAGAACTGCAAAAGTAACCAAATATGAATCATCGATTGTCTTTTTCGTTAATTATCATATTAGGTAGGGTACTGGATGTATTTTGGCCCAGGCAGGTATTTTAGCACACCTTGGGAATTTTATTACATTAAATGTAATGTATAAATGTAAGGTACCCCGGGGCAAGTGGGACCTAAAAAAGTGCTAATTTGGTTTTGTCATGCCAAAAATTTCAGAACACCAATTCTCTAGCAGCTCATGCAAAATAAATTGTTTTTTTTTTTTTACACAAAAACGCCGTAAAGTGAAGAGACAAAATATTTCAAAACTTGGTCTGTATATTATAAAGTTGATGAATCTCGCCAGTAGTTAATATGGGGTTTCGAGATTTTTAGTATTATCTGCTCCCATTATGTCTTACGATCAAATAATGTTTTTTTAATCATGAATTTTGAAAAGGCCATTTCCCTATTTTAATTTTTTATGGACGGTTCCTGAATGCTCAGAAGAATTCATTATGCAGCGTTAAGTGAAAAAATAATGGAAGATATTTAGAGAAAAACATAAAAAATACATGCTTTTGATTTTTTTTTGTTGTACCCAAGTTTTGACCATTTTTAACAAGAATTTCATATAATTCAACGGTAGATTAATTAACGCGTTAATTTTTATTGACTTTCGTGCTAATTTCATCTTAAGCTGGACAAGGCGAGATGAACCCATAAAATTGTGTTTGTTTATTCTCATAGGTCCCACTTGCCCCAGATAGCGAAATGCACTGGGGCAAGTGAGAGCAGTAAACTAAAGGTAATAAATAAAAAAAAATACAGCTTTTTCGCTTGAAATCATTTGCAAGAACTCCAAATACTATCCTGAAACCGAAAAAGTATTTGTAGAATAACAAATCTATTTTTAAACGTCGAATGTAGTAGAGCACGTCAATCTCATCTAGTGAATTGAAAATTACAAATGAACAACAATAACGTATATGGTCTCTTTATGGTTGAAACAATAACATTTTTTGTATTCAAAGTAGCCGTAGGTGTGATACCTATGTTTTCCATGAAGAATGTTAGTCTTAAAAATAAATAATAATAAAAATACTAGCTATAGGTCTCACTTGCCCCCGATTCTCACTTGCCCCGGGGTACCTTAATGTATAATGTAATAAATGTAATGAAATTCCCAAAGTGGGCCAAAGTACCTCCACTGCCACATATAATCATTGACAAATGTGAAAATCGATGATGAGAAATAAATTATTGATGTCAAGCTCTTATGATAGGGATCGATAGAATTTTTTACCTCAACTTAATTTTATACCTGTACTGATCATCGACGCAACAAATGAGAATCTTTTTTTTTATCTGTATTATTGAGATTTTTAGCCGTAGGCTAGTTCATCTCGGGACCCACGCTTTACTTCCCTTCCGAAGGAAGAGCTCACAATGTGAATTTGTCGGGAGTGGGATTCGATCCCAGGTCCTCGGCGTGATAGTCAAGTGATCTAACCATCCCACCAGGTCCGAAATGAGAATCGGTAATACCACCGATTCTCATTTTTTGCGCCGATGACAGCGGCGTATGGCGCGCCGCCGGTACCTCGTTCGGCGTTGGCGTAATACAAAAAGTGTCGGCAGCGGCAGCGTGGCGTGGCGGCACACAGGTCTACCACGGATCTCTTCTAGACATTCTTCCCAGGATTTTTTTCATCGATTATTTCAATGATTCCTCTAGGAATTCATCCAGAAAATCCTCCACGCATTATTCTAAGAATTCCCCGAGGATTTCCTCCCAGATGCCCACCACAAATATTTACAAAAATCCCTCAAAAAATACCGAAGTTTTGTTCCAGATTGTCAATCCAAGGTTCTCTCCAAGCGTTATTTCAAATATGTCTTCAGAAATCTCATGATGTCTCCAAAATTCCATCAGGATTTCTTTCAAGGTTTTCTGCGAAAACTTTTTCAACAATTTCTTTAGAAGATTTTTGAGGAGTGCTCTATAAATTCTTCGAAAAAGTTTTTAGGCTATGCTGCTCAGCATTTTTTAAGAAACTTTTCCAAGGGTACGTGGAAGGGCTCTTCTGAAATTTGCGAAAATCTTCCGAGGAATTCTTTCAAATTCTTCTAATTATTCGGGAATACTTTCGAATTCATCAAGAATTCTTTTGATGATTCGTCCTGTAATACTTTCAAGGTCTCCTTCGGAAAGAAATTTCCAGGAAAACTTCTAAGAATTTATCGGGTAATTCTTGAGAGAGAGAGCTTCCAAGGACTACTCGAGGAATTCTGCGGAAGATTCATCCAGGAATTCGTCTCCAATACTTTTTTCAAGAAATTCAGAATGTGACTTTGGTGATTTTTTATTATGGTACAAATTTGTACGAAGGTTCTCAGAATTTAATGAATTTTTTTTCACATGTTGGGTTCACATATAGGGTGACAATGGGTATTATCGGCAGGTTTGTTCTCTTCGGCATGGGGGGTTTTTGTCAGCCAAATTGCCTGAAACTTGGCTAAATAATAAGTTCAATAGGTTTCAAAAAAGCCCGTTAGATGAAGAGAACAAAACGGCCGAGAATAGGTAATTTCCCCTATATGAACAAAAACTAAATTGGAAAAAAAAATCAGAGTCGTCTAATTTTTCGGAAAACTGTAGTGGAAAACAATCATTTTCCACAGACACCACCTACTTTGAAAAATCATAACTCATGAATGAAGCATCGTTTACATATTTTTTTTTTGTGAAATCATAAGCAAATTTTCTCAGCAATTCAAATAAATACATAATAAAATTTGTTTTCCTTTCCACAAAAGTTTTTCCACTGTTGAGGACAATCGGTTGGAAAAGTCGTAAAAGCTATTTTCGAAGTCCGGAAAAAATCCCATAAAAATATTTTTTTAAAAGACAATTACATAAGCTCACTCTTAAAAAAAAATTTACACGTGACGTAAACCATCAACGTACGTAAACATTTCATGACTGAATGGCAAATTTGACCCAATTTTACATCCATCATATAAGTTCGAGTTGGTTGCACAAGATGTCAACAAACCTCTCTGACCAGATAGGTAGAAACAGTTTTGCATTTATCGGTTGTCTCACAACTCGGTGATACAGCCGAGAGGTATACTACGTGCCTCTCAATCAGCGGAATATAGTTTGAGATCCAGTTCATTATTTTACTTACATATGTTTTATCTGTCGCTTCGGATCTTGGGATCCAGCTAGCAGACTTTATTTGCGATAGAAGACGTAAATTTGTGTCAAACGGTCCGCTCCTTTTATGTGCATCGAAGTGAACTTAAATTTACATGATTTTTTTGAAGAGTGCAGAAGACCCACCAGGGATGCATCCAGAAAATTCTTCCGGGATTCCCACAGGAGTTTTTTAAGGGATTAGTTCAGGAGTCTCTTCGAAGATTCCAACCGGATTCCTTTAAATATTCCTCCTATAACTCCTTCAAAGATTCTTCTGAAATTACAACCAAGAATTTCTGTAGAAGTTCCTTTAGAGACATTTTCATGAGTTTTTTCAAAGATTTATCCAGGAGGATTCAGGGATGGCTCTACGAGTTTCATCATGGATTTTTTTCCCAGAAGTACTCTCCGGTATTCCGACAGATGTTCCTTTGAATTTTCTTTAAAGAGGAATTGGGGATGTCTAAAGAAGATCCATCAGTGATTCATCCAGAAGACCATCAGAAATTTATCTAGGAGTTTCTTCATGGGTTCCTTAATAATGTTTCTTCATGAATTTCTACAAGAGTTCCTTTAGTTATTAGTCTAGGAGTTCCTTCAAAGATTCCTCCAGAAGTTCCATCAGGAATTTCTCTTCTCTGATCTCTCCTAGAGTTTCTTCAAGGATCTCTCCAGGAGTTCTCGATGGAATTCTTTCAAGGGTTACTTCCGATATTTCTTGTGGAATTCCTTCAGGAATTCCCCCAGAAGTTTCTTCATCAATTTCTGCAGGAGTTTCTCCAAGGATTCCTCTGAGAATTCTTTCAGAAATGTCTTCCTGGAGTTCCTTTTGGGATCCCTCCTGGAATTTCTTCATCCAAGTAACATTTGATTCCAAGTGATCAGGCATAAACACCAAATTAAAATTATTTTGGTTCGCGATAATTCTCAAAACTTCTTGAAAGCAAATAAGGCATCAAATTGTTGTTGAGCAAGAACCCCTGGAATTTCTTAGAGATGCCTCATGGGGATTTCTTAGAGATTTTTTGAGGAGCTCTTTTAGAGATTTCTGTACGAATTCCTTCAGGTATTTCTAGTTCCTCCTGGATTTAGTTTTTAAGCAGTTTTTCGAGGATTTCTACAGTATAATAGTTCTTTCAGGGGTGGCTCTAGAAGTTCCCTTAACCTTCCGTAACTCGCGTGATTGGCCACTACTCTCAGCATCTCGCTAATGCTGAACACAAAAAGAGAGATTTTTTCACGATTTCTCGAGAGTAAGGATGCCTCTTGGGATGCCTTCAGGTGGGTTCCGAGTCATTTGACCAAATGCCATTTGGCCGAACGCCATTTGGCCGAATGCCGTTTGGCCGAAAAATGAATGATGTACTTCAAGTGGCATGCCGCTGTTCTCCACATCAGTTTAACTCGAAAGAACAGCCTATGACTCAAAGAAGGAATAATCTCTGACAAAAAAAATCACAGTTTCAACGCCAACTGATTCCTTTAATGATAAAACTAGAAAGAATAGCCTATGAATAAAAGAAGGAAATTCTTCTGATGATGACATTGGCAGCTAGAATGTTACCCGGAATTAGTCCTCACCTCTGAAATCCATCGATCATAATTCGACCAAACGGCGTTCGGCCAAATGTCATTCGACCAAATGACTGGACACTCTTCTGGTGTTTGATCAGGGATTCCTTTAAAAGATTCTTCAGCTATTCCAACAGGAGGTTCTTCAGGTATCCCCCCAGAAGCTCTTTCAGAGATTCTTTCAGGAGGATTTAGAGATGCCTCCAGGAGATCCGTCAGAAATTCCTCGATAAGTTATTTCAGGAATCCCTACAGGTGGTCGATCCTTCAGAGATTAGTCTAAGAGTTCCTCCAGATATTATTTTGGAAGTTTTTTTTTTCAGAAACTTCCACTAAAGTTTCTAGAGTGGTTAGTTTGGGAGTTTTTTACAGAGATTCCTCCAAAAGTTTCAGGGATTGGTGAAGATGTTTCTTCATAAATTCCTCCTGGCATTCTTTCAGAGATTCCTATCGAAGTTTCTTTAGACAACTCTCCAGGATGTCCTTCAGGATTCAGGAATGTCTCCAGGTGTTCCATCAGAGATTTCCCAACAAGCTCCTTCAGGAGCTCCTATAAGGAGTGTATCGGAAATTAACTATAAATGTTCAAAATGCTCTATCTCGAAGCACGGTTGGTCTTTTAATTCCGGTTCTTCTATGAAATCTTCTCAATATAGTTAAGTTGAGAACAGCTTGAAGAAATTTGGAAAATGTTTAGTATTATTAAAAATATGGTTCTATGAGTACACCACACAAAATAACAATACATTTTAAAAATGGTCTATTCCAAAAAACACTTAATTTTTGGTCGAACTTTGACGCTCTGTATTAAATATCTTCAGAGTTTATAAAATTCCGTTCTCTGGTAAAACTACTTCTTCAATACATTTAAATACAATCCCAATTAAAAAAAATGATTTTCAAACTTTATGTATTTTTTATTTGCGTAATCGTTTTTTGAAGACGCATAAAAGAAGGGTTTCTCAAAAAATGACCTTCTTTTCATTTTTAAGAATTGCGCTAAACTGCGGTAGATTTTTTTTCAAAGCAAAGCAAAGATAACCGTACACATCGTAGTTGCTACTCCGTGATTGACCAGAACAATCGAAGTTGCACAGAGATCCAATGAATAATGCTTGGGACTAGCTACACACTCTCAATATGCACAATTCGAGAGTTCAATATTGTGAAGTCAATAACGGCGCCGGCCACGTCCTTACGGTCATCGGGAAAGGGTTGTCTTTATTAAAGAGATTTCAGCCCTTGGCTGGTTCGTCTTTCGTCGGGAAAGGGAAGGAATGTTAGTTCGACAACCATTGTTACTAGAAACCGTGGAATCCACAGCATCCCCACAGTTGTCTCGGGAAGAAGTGTTTATTAGTAGGGTAGGGTAAGGCGTGGATTTTGGAGCCACCTTTGGTAGGTGATATGATCCACTAGTTATATGGAAAATACACGACACGGTCTTCATTCCGATTATGATTTATTTGGTCGCGATAGTAACGATCGTCCAATATTAAACGCGTTACCGCATGAATCGTTTATTTAACCGTGAAACCCGACTTTGCCACGAAAGTTACCGCGCGCTTCTGATTCCGCATCCAATATTCGCTACCCCATCTCCCTACCGAGAAAACTGACCGACTCACGGAAATAGCCGCGCGTTTTTCACAGTATTGAACTTAGAGTATACGGTTAATATACCTTCAAACTTAGATAGCGAATAAGGTATTTTACTAAAAGTAGTCCCATGTGATCGACAGCCGTTGAGGTAATTAAGCCAATTATTTTTAATTTGCTCAATGATTGTTGTGAACTGTAATTATTTTCTTCTAACATTTTTATTGCTTTAATATTAGGCCAGCACCAGAGCTACAAGATTAATTTGCAGATATTACAGACTCCAGGAGTCCTCATGAAAACGCATTGGCGAAATTACCCCAACTCTTTCTAGGATGTAAAGAAAAAAAAAATCGGAATGACCTCACCCAGTTCCATGTCGTCGAATGACCGCAACCAGTCCTTGACTCCTTAAATTTTCTGCAATGCTGTTGGCTACCAACCCAAGTAACAATTCCATTGCTGATTGGTTTTGTTTGATTTTTACTAAGGTTTTATTACAGCAATAATTAAAACTCACAGTTTTATGACTGCTTTTATGAAAACCATTGATAAAATGTTTTATAGTATACTTGAAGATATCCATAAAGACAGATTTTAAGAGTGAACAAAAGCAGAAACTACGACACTGCTAGGTTTATTGCGGTCATCATACAAGTAAACTTGCTTTCGTTTTATTTTCGTTGATTATGGTCGACGCCATATTAAAGAATTAGCTTATGTGAATGGAAACTAGTTAATTTTGCTTAAATAAGCAATGAATTGCTAGTTTGCGACCATTTTCATAACGTGCTCACATAAATAAACTCTCGTTGCTGAATTTTCTTGTGATTCGAGATAGTTTTACTAAATTCACAAATTGATTTATTTCATTCCAAGATGATAATATTCACTATTTTCGAAGCGCATTAATTTTATGATTCTGCAACCCCACGGTAAATTCGAATGCGCATAAGCCTACCAACACAATAACTACTAAAATATTACTTTCAAATAAGCGCTTTCTACTTACGAATGATGTATCTCCTGAACTTTACGTGCCATCGAAGAAGCTTCTCTGCATCTTGAGCTGTCATAGTTTTTGTCGCAAAAAAAAAATGAAAAAAAAACAAAGAATGGAACAATTTTCAACTAGTTTTTAAAACGGGTTTATTGCTACTCTTAATGCGGTTCTCAAAACCTCTCCGAGAGTGGTCCACTTAGCCGGAAGACGCTCTTAAAGAGGTTATCAAGAGGTTTTGATGTATGATTCAGTTTTATTGCAAGTTTTATAAAATTGGTCATGAAGATCTCTTGTAGAGCCGAACAAAACTTAAAATGTTACTTGGGAAGTGTGCATCCATTTTTATCACTTCACGAGAAAGAACAATGTGCACCTGCCTAAACACGCGTCACATTTCGTTTTTTTTCCTTCGAACAATGCCACCCGATCAAGACCCCCTTTGCAGCTGCCCCAAACATGCTGCTTTTTTCACTTTTTCCGACGAACAATGAAACGCGACCGAGATCCTCATTGCAACTGCCCAAAAACACGCGGCTTTTCTGAATATATTTGCGCAAAAATAAGAGAAAAAATTGAACATTCTCCCACAGTTTTCGCAATTTTAAATTTTTAGGAGGTGTTCAAAATTTTAAAAACATATGTGCAATCTTTGAGATAAAAGTCCAAGTTATATGATTGTTTTTTTTTTTAATAATAACTGCCATTTTCGAATGAGTGTAATCAGTTTCGTACCTTTTAATTCCGCCCTAATTGCTTATCCTTTGACAGATACGCGTATTTCGACTACCACTTGTAATCTTCCTCAGTGTCAGTTATCCACTGACATTGTTTTTTTTTAATTATATCTCCAAAAATAAAGTTATGTTTTTTTCGAATAGATTAGTTTTTAGGAAGTTGTGAACGTTCATAGTTAATTTCCGATACAGTCCTTAGAGTTCCTTCAGGGATTCTTCTAGAAATTCTTTCAAGAATTTTTTTAGAATTATAATCAGGGTTATCTCCAGAATGTGCTAATGGAGTTTTCATGAGAATTCTTTTAGGATTTCTTTCAGAACATCCTCTAGTCAGGGATTACATAAGAAGTTTAGCAGAGATCTTCCTATCCCTCAAAGTACAAACTTTTTATTTTTAACTCTCCAACGTCCAGTGTCACCTGTTTTGTTTTTATTGTTAAAAATCAAATTCTTGGCTAAATCTTTTGGAACTGGTTTTAAATGAAAGCTGTACTAGTATATTTTGATTTTTGGTCAAAAGTGGTCCAGGTCAATTCGGAGTGGTCACCGGGAATCGACTACAATCAGAAAAAGGCAATTTCTGGAGCAACATTTGAAAAGGGCATACAAGCATTGGTAAACAACGATTTCACACGTCACTCCTGAGCCCCCATCAGCTTATTCACACAAACTAAGACCGTTATCAGATAGAACGAACATCGATCTTTCGGATAACGGTGTTCATTTGCGTGAGCGGGCTGCTGTTATGTCCTACGGAGCGTTTTCGAAAAAAGACACAAGACCTCTTGGACCCTGTTGGGTTACCGGACCCTTACCATGTTTTAGGATTTAATGCGGAGCACTGCCAAAGGGGTTCCTTGCAGGTAGGTTTTCCATTCAACCAGAGAGGGGGGGGGGGGGTTTCGTTCCATGGCAAAATACACTGATCACACTTGGTCCGTTTACTTTAACATGTAACATATATTTAACACGTATATTTCCAAACAAATAACATTTAATACTTGGATTTAACACATATTAGATTGTAGGACATTCTCAACTTTTCCTCTTTGCTACCGAAAGCCTAGGGGATTCTGGAGTAATACGCACCACTTAAGGAAGATGCGTCCAAATGCATATAAAAAGGCAATAATTTATTGGTTTATTGCATCCATTCATTGCATATACTTTCATTCTAAGAGAAACCAAACAAAATTTCAGCCTTAATACAGTTCAGCTCTTGAAAATAACGTTTTTTGTAAAGACTAACATAACGGCTTCGTATGTTTATGCGGGGCAGTATGCACCCTTGCTCGGGGTAAAATGCACTACAACAATGGGGCAGGATGCACCATAACATTGAGGCAAGATGCACCGTCGAGTTTTGAAATCTTTTTACTTCTTAGACAAAATGCATGTTTTATAATGTTTTAAGACAAACAATAGCTCAATTTAGTTTGCGATTACTTACAGAGCACTCATAGATATTATTACAGCTTGTTTTCTATAGGTGCGTTTTGCCCCAACCAATGGAGTGCATATTGCCCCAATCAATAGCAAAAAATAAAATAGTTTAAAACATATAATTTACGTAGATTACTGTTTAAGTTATTTTTCCTCTGCTTAGCATTGCCCTCAATGAACTGAATAAACACAACAGCATTAGATGTTTGGTCGGTTTTCACCATCAAATCATTCGACAAACGATCGGGAAAATTACATCAGAATCGTGCTTTTCAATTTTATTCATTTTTCTCACTAATTACGTAACGCAGATATGTAAAATTTTCCAGATGCTCATTTATTAAGACGTTCTATTAGACTGATAAGGTTTCAAAGCTCTAAAACCGATAATCCCTGAAAAACAAAGGGGGTGCGTTTTGCCTCGACAGTGCGTATTACCCCAGATGCCCCTACTGGTTTGTCTAGTCTTAGAATCTGAATAACTATCGTTGTTAATGACGTCACAAATAGTATCCCTAGCGAACAGATCTTCAACACAGTGAGTTTTACTATTATAGGAAGAGAGGTATTCTAGTGAGTTCCTGCGCTATGTCATGATGCAATACTTGGGAGATTTCCATATTTGCCAGTGGCGTAACTAGAATTGGGTGAGGCTACTCCCGAACAGGCCCTTTTCAAATGTTGCTCCAGATTTTACATTATCTGTCATTACACAAAGTCGAAATAACATTATTGTTCGGATAGATCAACCAGTTTCTTGTAGCAGCACTGTTTTGTGCCAGCTCAAAACTAAAATGTAATTCAATTAGACTGGACTTTTTAGAACTTAATTCAGAATGGTGATATTATTGACAAAATCGTTGCCGAGAAACTTCGAAGAATTTCCTAAATTCGGAAAAATGTAAAAGAAAATCTCGGCAATATTTCTTGAAATTTTTTTTGGATGAATCTTTCCTCATAAAGAATACTCGGAAACAATCAAATGAATTTTGTGAGGAAATTACATAAGAAAATCATTATGAATATTTTAAGAGGGTTCTGAATTACATGAAGATTTCCTACTTAAGATCTAGCTGAGAGTTGGCCGGAATATTTACAAGAATTTATAGAGACTCTCAAGAGAATTCGAAACATTCGAACCACACGCTTGATGCATATAAAACAAGATGTTCTTAAAATTTGTGGCACTTGATTTTATAAATAATTGAGGTTTTGACTCTAATTTTCCAGTTAACATCCCACTGTGAACACTCCTCGAACTGTCTCCAGAGGTCGGATCGTCTCTTTGACGAATAAATATAATCGCATTTTCGCATGATAAACGTTCATTTTTCTCGTATAGTCTGTCGAAGGCGGGAGCTTGGGAGGACGTCACGCCCGGCTTGGGACGAGCAGTTGAAGCAGTTGAAGGAATGTATGCTGGCTAGGACTGGAGGAGCGGAGGTGCGGTGCTCCGCCAGGACAAGAGCTACAAGGGTTCATGGATGCGCGGGAGGGGGCGACCAGAACCGCATTCCCAATAACGGACACGGTTCCGGACTCATCCGGCATAATCCCCTTATGTAGCGAGCGACCGTCATCTTCGTCGTGGTGGCGTTCGACAGGGGTTGTTGCGCATACCGAAAGGTGTTTCGAACGATGAGGCAATATTACCGCACCCGGGTGGAGAAGAATAACAGAAGAAAATTCGATCCTGTCAGCAAGCTGACTGTGACGGGATCGATTCCTGGTCAGTGTACGATGTTTTCGAAACGCAAATATACACTATATACGTAGCAATGATAGACTGCACTTGTTAGTATGCTCATAAATCACTAATCTGAGTTGTAGGCTGTGCCCCAGATGGGACACTACACCAAGAATAAGAAGAAAAATACATTATCATAATATTAATAATCAAAGATAAGCATGGCAATCTCGTTTCTTTTTCCATTAAAAAAAATAATAATGGAATGAGCTCAGCAATATCTATTATCATTTGAACTGTCTGGAGTGAAACAAGATGTTTTCATTCAATTTTACAGCACTTAGAAATTTTTGAAAATAGCGTATGAAAAATCGTTTGATGGTTCTGGTAAACAAAGTTAGGGGTGTTTTAGTGTATTGACTTAATGTAACTTAACATATTGTCATATTTTTTCCACGCTTTGTTATCCATTCGCACCAGGAACACCAGAAAGGATGATGTAGTAATGGCGCGTAAGCCCTTGTAGCATCTCTTGTAGCAGCCGCTTCGGCGAAGGAAGGAGCAAAAATTTCATTCTTGTTCTTTATTGTCATTTAGCCGTAAAAACTGCCAGCCGCACCGATTCCTAGCGGTACTAGGAACGACCCTTCATTTTCCCCGCACCGTCCCGTCCGGGCTTGGTAACGCCGGGTCCAGTTTTTCTCGGGCAGCAGAAGAGGTATGAACATACCTACCTATTGTTGCTTGCCAACTAAGCTAAAAGCTGGCTGCCTCTTGGAAAGAATGGAAGGCATCGGGATGACATGGGAGTAGAAAAGCGAAGAACATGTTGAACATACTTACGCTCAAATCGAGCAAAAGGATAAATCGTGTCCCGGATGGAGCGAGCTTGCCGAGATGGAACTCGGGCAATCAGGCAGAGCCAGTGCTAGCCAACAGCTCGCTACTACTGGCACTGGGACTGCACGGACGAGAGTATCGCTTGTAAGAGCATCCGGTTCTTGCGTCAAGTGTTCCCCAGTGAGGGGAGGGAGATAAAGTTACCAGAAAAGGTGGAGTGAATTGGTTGAAATTTGAAGCTTCCGATTGAATTCTGAAGTCAGATTGACTTACAGAATGAAGTTGGTGGTTAGGGACGACTAACATTTGATTTACGTGGTTTATGAGCGGTCCCTTGCTAGGATTCTTCTAGGAGTTCCTCAAGGAATTCTTTCATGCATTTTTATAAGAATCCCTTCAAGTATGTTCCCAAGATTTTCTCTATGCATTCCTCCTCCAGAAGTTTTACTTTGGATTCCTTCAATCTAATCTAATCTAATCTAACACATACGCAGTCAGTACGAGAAAGCATCCTGGAAAATAATTGGGTTAGATTATGCCCAATTATTTTTTTGTCAATATTGAAACTTGTAGCATATCAGAAATATAATACAAGCATCAAAGCGGCCAGGCCTACTGCGTAGTGTTTGCCGCAAAGCTGATTCTTCGAATTGTCTCGAATACAAGGGTACCAGTAATTCGTAACATTAAGCATCGAAACAATTATTGAATCTACAGGGGAGGAGGGATGCGTGGACATACCGTACCAAACGCTCCGATTTTTGTATATAAAATGTAATGTATGATAAATGGGATTAGAACAGTAATGTATAAATTTACCTGTGTTGTCCTGAAAGAGAAAGGAGATTAAGTATAAAAATATAAAATAAATGCCATTATACCACAAAGATATCACAGTAGAATAAATACATTTAGCAACATAAATTTTGGACTTTGTATCAGTAAAGGGAAATATCTGGTTGCAATACTGATTCTCTTCTTAATATCTATATGGTAACGAGTACTAAACATTATCTTCTATTTCTCGATGTGATAATGGAAGACATGACACTAAGCAGCAGCGTACAGCGACAACACTCACAAATTGTTCCTACATTACATAAAATGTGCACATAATAGAATGATGCATTGTTCTAAGCCATCCGTTATTTTAAGATATATGTATTTTCAATATGAAATTGCTTTTCCTCTTCTATTTCTTTGGGCATAAAAGTGGTCATCAATAAATCAAAGTTTGGGGGCTTCTGATAAGAACGAGACGCGAGATGCCATGAAAATGTGCACAAATTTCACTTAACTAGTCATGAAAAGATCTCACCGAATTTACTGGTCCTGATTATGCTCTTAGTAGAAGTAAGTTTCAACGCCGAACTCCCAATGAGATCTTTCCATCTGAAGAAGTCTGTCCAGATGTGGGAGAGAGGCGTGGTTCCGCCAATCCTTTTAGAAAGGTTAGCCTATGGTGCTCCTGAAGAATATGTCGGCCTTGCTTGTTCAGAGAACTTCTATTCACACTGGAAACCACTAAAAGCACTACGTTTTCATAATGAATAGTTAAAAATCACTGGAATTTTTTTTTAGTCGAATTCAATTTTCACGGATAAGAGAAAAACCAACAATCAATAAATATGCAACTGGCAATTAAATCAATGGAAAAACCGTGACAGAAAAACAAACACGTCCTCGCGCACGCGTAGCTTGCTGCTATCTCCGGAGTTTTAATTGATTGATTTGTCTTTATTAGAGAGACTTTCAGCCCTTGGCTGGTTCGTCTCTTCCGGAGTTTTACTTTGAATTACTTTAGAAAAAACTTCTGATGCTGGGATCGCATGTAGCGGATACCTCACAGCTAGTCAGAACGATCGTGAGTGTGTGATTGATAAGCATGATCTGAGTGACCACGTGGATGATCGGCATTCTCCAGATCCGACAACGAGCCTAGAGTTGGAGCAAAAGAGTGTGGGATACAATCCAGGAGTTAGCTTGTGCTAGACCCTCAATACTCCAACGGGAAATTTGAAAACAACGGAATCAACACCTGTCAAATTTTACAGGTACTGGTCCTGTTGTTTTTAAACTTTCTGAAAGAGCGAAAGAGATAGAATTTCACCTTGAGGTGGTCTATAGGGATGATATACAGTCATTGCACAATTATGGGTCACTCTGTCACAATCATTAGTCAGTCAGTTCACCATGCTATTCAAATGGAACTGACCCATAATTGTGGGTGACCCATAATTGTGCTATGACTGTACGCAGTTTTGTTTTGTACTTGCAATATACAAATCAATAAAGAATTCAATATGGAATTTGACTGTTACTCTTCCTCCTTTTCCTCCAGAAGTTTTTCTTGGGATTCCTTCAGGATTTTTTTCTGGTATTCCTGCAGGACTTTTCCCAGGAATTTCTACAGTAACTCCACTAGCAAAGTTTCCACAGAAAATACTTATGGGATTTCTTCAGGAATACTTGTAGGATATCGTAATTCCTCGATCCAATTATCCACGAATTCTCCAAGGGTTTCCTCTAGATGTTTGAACTGGAATTTCACCAAGAATTCCTCAAGTGATTCCAATAGGGATTATTTTGAGGTTTCTCGAGGGATTCTTCCACATAAAAATCTTCAAAGATTTTTCCTGGGACTCCTCTACGAATATCTTCATCGATTCCTCCCAAAAATGTATATCTGATGACTTACAAAATACTTTTATTTATTCATGGTAGGCTTATTGAGCTTTGAGCTAAAATTGATGCCAACATATATGTTCAATTGAACGACGTTTATTTGGCCTGTCTTTCTCGACACGCCTTTAAAAAACTCCTGCCGAATAGTCCATTGAACAGTATGAAACTTTTTCCACAGGCAGGGCTCATGGATATATAAAAAAAAATGAGAAAAATTCAGGGTCGCCTATTTTCCCGGAAAACTCAGGTGGAAATTTTTTGTTTTCCCTTGACACAACTTACTTTAAAAAATCATAACTCAAGAACGAAGCATCGTAAAGTGAAAAATGACCATATAATATAGGCTTACATGGTCATTTTCACAAAATTGGCCATAACTCAGTTACGAAAAAAAGTACATTTCAAAAACTTCAGCGATCAAAGCTTTTAGAGTTACCTTTTCAAAAATATATTTTTTGAAAATTTTCCGCGAGTTCAGACATAATTTTTCCGGCTTTTCCTTATGAGTTTTCTCGACGGTGGAAAAATTAGTGGAAATCTTTTTCCACTTCATTTTGTTTTTTGAATTTCTGAGAAAATTTGCTTTCGTTTTCATTAAAAAACTTTGTTTCTACGATGCTTCGTTCTTTAGTTATGATTTTTAAAAGAAAAGGCTTTAATGGCACATTTGGACATTTTTCAACAAAATATGCCATAACTCAAAAACGAAAAAATGTGCATTCCAAAAATTTCAGCGATTAAAGCTTATAAAATAACCTTCTCGAAAATATTTTTTCGAAAATTTTGCACGAGTTCGGGCATAATTTTTCCGGTTTTTCTTTACAACTGTTGTTCGGAATTGTCAGAGAAATTACTATTTTTTTGTAGCAGTCCTTTTTACGATCAGCTCAAACTATAAATATATTTCAAATTATTACTTCAAACAAATAAATCTTCACGAACTTATTGCCCGTTGTAAAGATTTATAGATTCCATCGCAAATAAATGATTAGGCTCATTTTCAGCGTAGGTGCGTTATAAATGTTTGTTTACAATGCAAAACTATCACCAAATGTGTACCTACCATCACAGCGTAAAATATTCATCAGGACGCGGTCTGGTTTTATATCTGTGGGCTCACGCAAGAAAAATCCACGCAACTAATTTTCGCGCAGGAGTCTAAACAGGTGGAATCTCCGCAATACAAGAAATAGTCTTCCTTCCTCTGCGATCTTTTCAATCCATTCCCTGTGGTACTTATAGCGAATCGTTCCAGCGCTAATCGATCGGATTCGACCTGATCAGCTTTCGGATTTATCGCTATGTATCGTTTTACCACCGTGTACTCCGCGGACGTATAACTTAATAATTATTTCTGGCGTTCCACAACCTGCCAACACCTGCATTCGATTACTATTCTACGCTATACAATCACAATCTAAATAAGAAAGTTTGAGTACTAATTCCACTTCTCCGAATGCAAATTTGTTTTGTTTTGATTTCGCTCTTTTACCCTTCATTTGCATACACTTATCAATAACCTTCTACCGCAGTTGACCGGTCACGCATAACATTTGGCTTGTTTGTCTTTCTCGGTTTGAATCGACGGTTGGTGGAGCTCGACGCCGTAACAACTGTGGAATATTTTGTGGAAAACTTTTTCCAGTTCATATTTTTTTTGGATTCCTAAGAAAATTTGCTTTCATTTTCTAAAAAAACTTTGTTTCTACGATGCTTCGTTCTTGAGTTATGATTTTTCAAAGTAAGTAGTGTCAGGGGAAAACCAAAAATTTCCACCTGAGTTTTCCGGGAAAATCGGCGACCCTGAATTTTTCTCAATTTTTTTTTGTTCATATATCCATGAGCCCTGCCTGTGGAAAAAGTTTCATGAAAATCTGAGACCCTTCGGCCCTATTTGTACGATAATAATAAAATGCCCAGTAGCATAAGTTTATGTTGTACATACCGCAATCAATGGTGAGTGGTAGTGGTAGTGGTAGTAGTGTGTTTGGGTAGTGGACGTGTTTACATACAGCTCCTAGATTTAGGATTGTTTTTCACAATTTTACTCATCGATTAATATCGATGATGTAAGCAAATTACATATACGCTGCAAAATTTCTATAAATTACATAGAATAATGTAGAGAATAAGTGCATTTTTATGTTCAATCCATAAAAGTGGTTCAAGATGGCAAGCGCTATCACAAGTGCACCTAAGTGATGGGTTGATGGGTGTTTAATAGCCTGGTACACGGTTTATATGGGAAAATATAAAAAATGGAAAAACTGCAACTCCTGTTTACTTTTCGAGTTCCATTTTGGTCCCATATCAACTGTGCAAAATTTCAGATCGATCGAAGAAACTGTATTTTAGTGCCCGCCATTCTTAGTTTTTCATACAATTTACTATGGGGAAAATTTACTTCTTCAAAGAAAAATCGCTTGAGGTCACCCATTGATCCCTAAAAATAAGTCGTTGAATGATTTCTGTAGATAACTTTATAAGGAATCAGACCTTCGAAGACCGCAAAGCGATGTGACATTCGTGGAAAAAGTTATTAAGCTTTACCCGATCGATAAAATGGCGTGATTTTATTATTTACTAGCTGTCCCCGGCAAACTTTGTCTTGCCTACTGCGTTTTTTGACGTTTCAAGTCCCTAGCCAAGCGCCCAAGTCCCCGTTCAAATTGTAAGAAAACCCGATTTTCAAAAACAATCAATTTTCCCATGTTTTAGGCCTCATAAACCTTCCTTGGGTGAAAACTAACAGAACAAAACTTAGACGACCCAAATCGGACCACCCGTTCGCAAGTTATGCGCGGTCCCACGTATGTCACTGCATTTTTATATATATAGATTGTTATTCCTTACATGTTCAACAGTGTTGGCATGCCATTCGGTTTTCAATCAATAACTTTTTCCACATGCTTTAGATCGCTTTGCGGTCTTCAGAGGGTTTGTTCCTCGTAAAATTTCCAACAATAATCATTCATCGATATATTTTTAGGGGTTAAGGGGCAACCTGTGGCGATTTTTCTTTGAAAAAGTGATTTTCCCCATAGTAAATCGTATGAAAACATAAAACGGTTGGCGCTAAAATATAGTTTCTCCGATCGAGCTGAAATTTTTCACAGTTGATATGGGGCCAAAATGGAATTCAAAAAGTGTACAGGAGTAAAATGTATTTTTGTCCCACGCTAGTGTTTAATCATGTATGATGATAGGTTGTGTTCGAGATCATCGCTCCGAGATAGTGAACAAATGTGTAACGTTCATCAAATACACTTGATAGTTTTTGAGAATAGTGTAATCAATACATTGTGTTGATGTAAGTACTACACTGCCTCCACTCGCATAACAGTCCCATCTTTGCAGGGTTTCCTATTCATATGGGACGGTTATGCAAGTGGGGGCAGTACAGTACCTTGCACCGTTAAGGTTTGAGAAACACTTGATTTGAGATACTGGATTTTTTTTCTTCATACGACTACTCTTAAAGTGAGTAGCTTCGGGTTTTTCTGCAGCATTTCGCTGAATTGTGCAACTGCCTGTGTATTACGTTTTTGGTGTATGCATGGATATTTGTATATTAGTCTATCTCCCACTGTTGCCCCTGTTGGCAATAGTAGTAAACGTAGAGTTTTTGTGGGAAAGAGAAGTCCTGTTCAACGAAGGTTGAACTTGCTCGAAGTTGTTGCATCCTACTCTTACCCATTTGTCAACAAACGGGAAAGAGCGGGATGGAGCAAGTTCGAGCAAGTTCAACCTACGTCGTTGAACAGGACTAGAATTTCCTCATATGAGAACGCGGGGACACTGTATGCAGTGGACTGTTGATCATTCTTGATCGCTCAGGGAACTCCATCTTGCGGTCAGAATACACAGATCGAAAAGATAGCGTAAATTTCTGTGACATATAATGCACATGTTTGGAGCGTGGAATTTCACAGAAGTTTACATGACATGTCATGTAAATCTCACGAAATAATAAGCATGACTCAGAGTTTTTACATGACATATAACACAAATTTACATGATATATCATGTAAGCCATCATAACTAGAAGTTTACATTACTAAAAAGAAGTTTACATGACATGTAAACCTCAATATTTTTATCTGTGTAGATAGAATGATTTTCAGAAACAATAGTCTTGTTCAACGACGTAGGTTGAACTTGCTCGAAGTTGCTGCATCCCGCTTTTACATGTTTGATGGCAAATGGGTAAGAGCAAGATGCAGCAACTTCGAGCAAGTTCAACCTGCGTCGTTGAACAGGACTAATATGCTTCAGTTTGTTCAAGTATCGTTGTCTTCTACGTTCTCTAATAGTTTTTGTATTCTGTTGGCATATTACACCTTATAACCTTCGGTTTAATTTTTACCCCTACTGTGGTTATTGTTTCAGTATTGGAAAGCTATATTGTTCTATCAACCATCTTTTCTCTACACATACAGATATGCGTCATACTTCAGCGAACTGCATGTGAGTATTAGAGATGGCTCTCTTCACATCTCACATGTAGTTGGTGGTAGTGTGGACATAACTGGTTCGGTGGATAGAAGTAGATTGTTGGAATTATCGTTCTTTCTGATTCTTACCACCATCGGCATCAAGTCGTTATCTACGCTTTTTTCACCCATCATGGATGCAGAGCGTCGTGCTAATTCCGAAGGAGGAATTGAGGTTGAAAGTACTGAAGGTACTTCTATCGGTAAAGTTAATAAGGAGAATCCTGTTATCATCGTTGGTTTGCAAGCAGCCACAGGCGATTGTGTGCAGGATGCAATGCCTCTCAAAAAATCAAATGGAGTTGATGCGAATTCATCGAATGGAACCCGATCAAAGGGTGAAAAGTGTACTGCTACCAAAGGGAAATCTAAACAGATTTCCTACAATGGTTCTTCTTTATCAGAACGAGCTGTAAATAGTGAAACTTATCGATTTCAAGTGAGACTAGTAAACGGCACTTTCACCAACGCGATGAAAGACTCCTGTTTACGAGATCTGAATTTGTGCTTATTTTTTCACCGCCAAACTCGTTTGTTCCAAGTTTTTCTGAGTCTGGTCTCTGGTTCGGTGCTGCACCCTTAAACGAAAGTACACAGCGAATGAGTAACTTGCGAAAAGACAAAGGATTTTTCACTCATATTTGCGTATGACTGGATCAGCACAAAAAATGTACTGATCCGGTGTTACACAAATTTGCGTAAAATTTCACACAAGTTTGCATGAAATCTTTTGTCTTTTCGATCGCTGCGTGAAAGTTACTCCTTGCTCTGTGTACATCGATCTTTCCGTGTGTGTGGTTCGCGTCTGAAAACAAAAAAAGCTGTGACAGGCTCAAAGAGAAGCTTGCTGCAATAAATGACGTGGCAAGTGAATCCAAGTTCATAGTAGAACCGTTCTCACTAGTCTAGTCTAGTCCAGTCTACACATACACAGCCATTCATTGAAAGAATCCTGGAAAATGATAGAGTCGACTACTTCTATCATTTTTTTTGTCATTATCAATACTTGCACATTATAAATGCATTACAAGTATTGAAGCGGCCAGGCCTACTGTGCAGCGTCATTGAATACAATTGAACTAAACCATAGAACGGCGACATCTCGTCAGCCGCTCCGTATAGTATGTGGTATAAAAGTGATGCACAAGTGATGTATAAACGTTGGGAGTGACTTTGCTAAGAGGGTTAATGTCACTCCGTTGAAGCTCTTTCTCCTGGGATGGGACATAGGCATTTATTCCTCATGTCCTAGCTCGAAAGCTTAGGCTTAAGCGCCATTACTCGCTCTCTGAAACGAGAAGAAGTTCTGATCCCACATCGATGTCAATTATTCACAGGTCCGGGTGAACGTATATGTTTGCCTGTATTTGTCGATAAAAATATGTAAACAAACCGATCAGCTGATCGCGACGTCACGTTCGGCAGAAAATTTGTTCGCAGCTTCTGGAACGTGACGTCACCTTCGGCAACTTCGTGCGATTTCGGCTTTCCGAAGTTGACATGACACGATTACTACTTCAACATTATCATATCACAAACACCACCTTGCCCAATGGGCCTAACTGGTGAAATTTAGAACATTGATCCCACACCCTTCACGCATACATGCTAAATGGTTATTATCAGATAAATATATGCAAAAATAAATAGGAACATTCTCACCAGGTCTCCGTTATTGAGGAATCCAGTACCACTGTGATTAGAACCATCTATGACCAGAAACATAAAGGGTGAGTCGATAATTATTGTGCCATTTTCAAACTAAAGTAACTTTTTTTCTACTTCGCCAAAATCAACCAAATTCTGCACTGTTTCTCCTTATAGTCTATTGTTTACATATAATGAATTGAGCAGTTATCAGTGAGATTCCGGTCGATATAGAATAAATTTAGTTACCAGTTCCAAAAAAGATGTTGTACAATTACATGCTAAAATCTAAAATCATGGTATCGCGCCTTGGAACAATTAATGATTATACACTATCGGATCATCTGTTCATCAATAGGTTTCAGGAACGGTTGTCAGTGAAACATAAGCTTGGAGCTGGGTGAAAACCAGGCACGATGCGCATAAACAAATCAGAGAACTTTAATTATGTGTTTCAAGTGGAGCCTGAACATGTCCACATGGAGGGCGTTGATTGAAAATGTCGTGAATTTCATTAAAAACGCATCCAAAATTTGAACCTACACCAAAAAGTTGAAATACATACATATACTAAACTACTGTAAAAATTTGGTTTCATTTCGTTAACTGTAGACAATTTGCGAATCAGTTGAAGGTGGGGTGGCACAATAATTAACGACTCACACCCTTTACGAGAACGGTTTATATTTGTTTCAGCTTTTAATCAACGACGAAGGCCACTGGTATTGCCACTTCTGTTTTCATCCTTTTCCGCCCGTTTCTCATCACACTCACTCCATAAACCGATTTATCTGATTCCGCGATACTGTTTCCAACTTTGAACGCCGACTGATTATTGAAAAACAAACATTTAAATCACTAGCAGAATAACAATTGCAGCGAAAACTCTTTCTTCAAAAATCACCAAAAAAATATTCACAGCAGCATGTGCACTCTTTCGCCAGACGCTTCGATTAGCACGTGGAGGCCCCATAAATCACATGAGAGGAATTCCATCACTTCCTTTGCAGCAACACTAATCGTTAAAACTGGAACTGATCGGAACTGAGACAATACTCGCGGAAACTATCAGAAATCTTGAAAAAATCCGGGGGCAAAGCACTACTAGCTGTTTTTCAAATCTATCGGCCGAACGGAACATATCATCGACGAAAAAGTGACAGACGATTTCCTAGCCGGAATGACATTTTGCTGAACATATAAATAATTTACGAGAACGAAAAAAAAAACCGTGACAGAAAAAATTTGAACTACCGTCCGCGCGCAGTGACTACTACGATCCTTAAGTTCTCATAGTAGAACCGTTCTCACTCTACCAAAACAAGGTCAGTTTTAGCATTCCCATGGGATGCAAACGAAAACTTG